>NC_060762.1:0-16392 GCF_043229965.1 Drosophila suzukii | reverse complement strand
TAATAATAAAAAATCCTCATTTTTTTTTTTTTTTTTTTTTTTTTTATTTATTTACTGTTATTTTTTTAAAAAATTACAGTTTTAAAATATTTGTAAGTTTTTATTAGATAACACATTTTAGTGAATTTTTTTTTATTATTAATTATATAAATTTAATAATTAATTTTTTCTATATATATATATATGTTATATAAATTATCAACAATATATAAATTTATAAATATATAATAATTAATTAAATAGTTATATTATTTATATAAATCCAAGAATGTTAGATAAATATTTGAATATAGATTTTTTTTTACTATTTATGTCTACATTTTTGGATTGCGAAATTTTTTATTTTAATTGTTAACCATATCATAATATATTAAATATTTATATATATATAGATTATCTATTAATCTTGAACTTAGTATACAAAAAATTTTTTTTAAAAAAAAAAAAAAAAAAAATGAGGATTTTTATTATTTTAATTATTTCTAAAAATTTAAAAAATTTATTTGATTAATAAAAATTAAATTTTTGATTTAAATGTAAAAATTAAAAATTTATATTTATTAATAAAATTTTAATTAATTAATTTAATTAATTATTTAATTATTTATAAATGTTTATATATATATATATATATATATATATATTTATCTATATATTTATTTATATATTTATATAATCATTAATATTTTATTTTATAATTTACTAAAAAAAATTATTTTTGTGCAATTAATTTATAGAATTAATAAATTATTTTATTATGAATATAATAGTAAAATATAATTATAAAATATAATTATAAATATTTATTTATATAAAATTAATTAATGTAAATAAATATATTACATTCATATTATATAAATAAAATTTTATAAATTTTATTAAATTATATTAATAGGGGAATATTTATCAGATTTAGTGATTAAAAAAAATTATTAATTAGTAATTTATTATTTAATAATTTTTAAAAAATTATTGTAAATTTAAGGTAATAAATAAAATTTTATTATAATAAATTATTTTGTTTATAAACAACTAAATTAAATTATTTATTAATAAAATTTAATAAATTAGTAAAAAATTATTATTTATAAATATAGTAATTAAATATAATTAAATTTTATTATACTAATATTTATTTATAATAAAAATAAATATAAATATATTTTAAATATAAATTTTAATTTTATTAATTATATATATATATATATATAGGGGGGATTATATATCAGATTTAGTGATTAAAAAAAATTATTAATAATATTATTTTATTATTATATTATTATTATTTATTATGATTTTATAAATAAAATTATATATATATATATATATATATATATTGATATTAAAAGTTACAGTAAAATTTTTATTTAAGGTTTATATTTATTATAATTAAAATGTACTATTAATTAATATTAATAATAAAAAATATTTATAATTAATAATTTAAAATAATTTTTTAAAATAATTTTAAAGTTTTATTTTGGCTTAAAAATTTGTTATTAATTTGATTTATATGTAAATTTTTGTGTGAATTTATATTTATTTTAAAAATAAATATAAAAAATTATTCGCAGTAATTAATATTATTAATTAAAGAAATTTAGAAATAGCAATATTAAAAAGTATTGACCAAATTGGTGCCAGCAGTCGCGGTTATACCAATAATACAAATAAATTTTTTTAGTATTAATTAAATTGTTTAAATTAAAATAAAATTAAATATATTAAGTGAAATTTTATATTTAAATTATTTTGTAAGTTAATAATTGAAGTTAAAAAATTTTAATAAAAAACTAGGATTAGATACCCTATTATTTAAAATGTAAATTAATTGCTAAAGTAGTAATAGTTATGTTCTTGAAACTTAAAAAATTTGGCGGTATTTTAGTCTATCCAGAGGAACCTGTTTTGTAATCGATAATCCACGATGGACCTTACTTAAGTTTGTAATCAGTTTATATACCGTCGTTATCAGAATATTTTATAAGAATAATAATATTCAATAATTTTAATAAAAATTTATATCAGATCAAGGTGTAGCTTATATTTAAGTAATAATGGGTTACAATAAAATTATTTAAACGGATAAAATAATGAAAAAATTTTTGAAGGTGGATTTGGTAGTAAAATTATATAGATTAATAATTTGATTTTAGCTCTAAAATATGTACACATCGCCCGTCGCTCTTATTATTAAGGTAAGATAAGTCGTAACATAGTAGATGTACTGGAAAGTGTATCTAGAATGACAATTTAAAGCTTATACAGTAAAGCATTTCATTTACATTGAAAAGATTTTTGTGCAAATCAATATAAATTGATTAGTTTTTATTTATTAATTTTTATTATTTTTTATTAAAGTATTAGAAATAACTATAAATTTTAAAGTTTTAGTATTGTTTAAAGAAAAAATAATTTTAATAATAGTTTATTAGTATTGTGAAAGAAAATTGAAATAATTTGAAAAAATTTTATTGTAAAAGAAAATTTAATTTATTGTACCTTGTGTATCAGCGTTTATTAAATAAAAAATAAATATTTATTTTTCTCGATTTTAAAAGAGTTAATATAATATATAAGTTAATGTGACAAAATTATTTAAAATATTATATTAGAAATGAAATGTTATTCGTTTTTAAAGGTATCTAGTTTTTTAAGAAATAAATTTAATTTAGAAATTATAAATTTATTTAATTAATTTTATTAATTAAATAATTTATAATTTTAATATTTTATGGGATAAGCTATAAAATAAATTTTTAAAAATAATAAATAAATTTAATAAATATATGCTTAGAATTAGCAATTATTAAAAAATGTGTTATAATTTATTTTATAAATTAAATTATTTATTAAATTTTAATTATTTATTAAAATATTAATTTTAATGGTTAAAATTAAGTAATAATGATAGAATTAGTATATTATTATATTGTTTAAATAAATTTTTATGAAAAGTTTAAGTAAAGAATTCGGCAAAAATAATGTTCGCCTGTTTAACAAAAACATGTCTTTTTGAATTATATATATAAAGTCTAACCTGCCCACTGAAAATTTTTTAACGGCCGCAGTATTTTGACTGTGCAAAGGTAGCATAATCATTAGTCTTTTAATTGAAGGCTGGAATGAATGGTTGGACGAAATATTAACTGTTTCATTTGAATTTTTATTAGAATTTTATTTTTTAGTCAAAAAGCTAAAATTTATTTAAAAGACGAGAAGACCCTATAAATCTTTATATTTTATTTATTTTAATTATAAAGATTAATTTAATTTTAATAAATTAAAATATTTTATTGGGGTGATATTAAAATTTAAAAAACTTTTAATTTTTAAAAACATTAATTTATGAATAATTGATCCATTAATAATGATTAAAAAATTAAGTTACTTTAGGGATAACAGCGTAATTTTTTTGGAGAGTTCATATCGATAAAAAAGATTGCGACCTCGATGTTGGATTAAGATATAATTTTGGGTGTAGCCGTTCAAATTTTAAGTCTGTTCGACTTTTAAATTCTTACATGATCTGAGTTCAAACCGGTGTAAGCCAGGTTGGTTTCTATCTTTAAAAAATTATAATATTTTAGTACGAAAGGACCAAATATTAAAATAATTATATTTTATAATATGAATATTATTAATATTAATAAACTATTTTGGCAGATTAGTGCAATAAATTTAGAATTTATTTATGTAATTTATTATTACAAATAGTACTTGTTTTATATAGAATTTGTTTTATCATTAATTGGAAGTTTATTATTAATTATTTGTGTATTAGTAAGTGTAGCTTTTTTAACTTTATTAGAACGTAAAGTTTTAGGTTATATTCAAATTCGTAAGGGTCCTAATAAAGTTGGATTAATAGGAATTCCTCAACCTTTTTGTGATGCAATTAAATTATTTACAAAAGAACAAACTTATCCATTATTATCTAATTATTTAAGATATTATATTTCTCCAATTTTTTCTTTATTTTTATCTTTATTTGTTTGAATATGTATACCTTTTTTTGTTAAACTATATTCTTTTAATTTAGGTGGTTTATTTTTTTTATGTTGTACTAGATTAGGGGTTTATACTGTTATAGTAGCAGGTTGATCTTCTAATTCTAATTATGCATTATTAGGAGGGTTACGAGCTGTAGCTCAAACTATTTCTTATGAAGTTAGATTAGCTTTAATTTTATTATCTTTTATTTTTTTAATTGGAAGATATAATATAATTTATTTTTTTCATTATCAAATTTATATATGATTTTTAATTATTTTATTTCCTATAGCTTTAGTTTGATTAACTATTTCATTAGCTGAAACTAACCGAACACCATTTGATTTCGCTGAAGGAGAATCAGAATTAGTTTCTGGGTTTAATGTAGAGTATAGAAGAGGAGGATTTGCTTTAATTTTTATAGCAGAGTATGCTAGAATTTTATTTATAAGTATATTATTTTGTGTAATTTTTTTAGGGTGTGATGTTTTTAATTTATTATTTTATATTAAATTAACTTTTATTTCTTTTGTATTTATTTGAGTTCGAGGTACTTTACCTCGATTTCGTTATGATAAGTTGATGTATTTAGCATGAAAATGTTTTTTATCTTTTTCTTTAAATTATTTATTATTTTTTATTGGTTTTAAAATTTTATTATTTTCTTTATTATAATGAATTATTTTTAGTAAAGTTAATAGAAAATTAAATTCTATCTTATGTTTTCAAAACATACGCTTATTCAAGCTCATTAACTAATTATATTAGTGTAATAAATTATCTCATCATTTTGTAACTAATGGGTTAACCAAATAATATAAGAAATAAATAACAGTTAAAATTTGTCCAATTAGTACATAAGGTTCTTCAACTGGACGAGCTCCAATTCAAGTTAATAAAATTACTGTTACTAATATAGATCAAAATAAAATTTGATTAATTGGGTAAAATTGAATTCCTCGGAATTTTCTTAAATTGTAAAAAGGTAAAATTATTAAAATTGCAATTGATAATACTAATGCAATAACTCCTCCTAATTTATTAGGAATAGAACGTAAAATAGCGTATGCAAATAAAAAATATCATTCTGGTTGAATATGGGCAGGTGTAACTAATGGATTAGCTGGGATAAAATTATCAGGATCTCCTAATAAATTTGGGCTAATTAATACTAATGAAATTAGGATAAAAATTATTACAATAAATCCTACAATATCCTTAAATGTAAAATAAGGATGAAAAGGAATTTTATCAATATTAGAATTTAATCCAATAGGGTTATTAGATCCTGTTTGGTGTAAAAATAATAAATGAATTATTGTTATAGCAAGAACAATAAATGGTAAAATAAAATGGAATGTAAAAAATCGAGTTAAAGTAGCATTATCTACAGCAAATCCTCCTCATAATCATTGAACTAAATCTATACCTAAATAAGGGATAGCAGATAAAAGATTTGTAATTACAGTAGCTCCTCAAAATGATATTTGTCCTCAAGGTAAAACATATCCTATAAAAGCTGTTCCTATAACTAAAAATAAAATAATTACTCCTACTAATCAAGTTGGAGTAAATAGATATGAACCGTAATAAATTCCTCGTCCTACATGTAGATAAATGCAAATAAAAAAAAATGATGCACCGTTAGCGTGTAAAGTTCGTAATAATCAACCATAATTAACATCTCGACAAATATGATTAACTCTATAAAAAGCTAAATTAACATCAGCTGTGTAATGTATAGCTAAAAATAATCCAGTTAAAATTTGAATAATTAAACATAATCCAAGTAAAGAACCAAAATTTCATCATCTTGAAATATTAATTGGAGCTGGTAAATCTACTAAAGCATTATTAGCAATTTTAAATAAAGGGTGGGAAGTTCGTAAAGGTTTGTTCATTAATTATGATATTATTCGAATAGGTCCCTTAAATAATTTAGTAATTTTTACTACTACAATTAAAGTAATTAATAAATAATTTATTAATAAAATTGTAATAAAATTAGTAGGAAAATTATATAATTTATTTAATGATAAAGAGTTTTCTGTAAAATATGAATTTATTTTAATAATAGATTCTATTTCATTGTTTATTAAAAATAATGAAATAGAAGTTTTGTCAACAATAAAAGATAAAATTAATATTATAAATAAAATTAATCCAGAAAATAAAGTAAGTTTAATAGATAAATTAAATATTTCATTAGAAGCTAAGGATGTAACGTAAATAAATAGTACAAGTATACCCCCTAAAAAAATCAAAAATAAAATGTATGAATATCAAAAACTTTTAGTTATTAAACCTGAAATTAAACAAACAAAAATTGTTTGAATTAATAAAGTTAAACCTAAAGCTAATGGATGGATTATATTTAAAAAAATAATAGAAGTAGTAATAATTAAAGAATATAATATTAATTGAATAATTTCAAGAGGTAGTTTATTTAAAATATTAATTTTGGGGATTAATGAAAAAGAAATTTCTTTTCTCTTGAAGTTTTAAAAGAAAAAATCTTATTTTTGATTTACAAGACCAATGTTTTTATTAAACTATTAAAACTAATGATTATAATTTTATATTGAAGTTTACCTATAATTTTATTTATTTTAGGTTTATTTTGTTTTGTTTCTAATCGAAAACATTTACTTTCAATACTTTTAAGTTTGGAATTTATTGTTTTAATATTATTTTTTATATTATTTATTTATTTAAATATATTAAATTATGAAAATTATTTTAGAATAATATTTTTAACATTTAGAGTATGTGAAGGAGCTTTAGGTTTATCTATTTTAGTTTCTATAATTCGTACACATGGTAATGATTATTTTCAATCTTTTAGAATTATATAATATGTTAAAAATTATTTTTTTTTTGTTATTTTTAACTCCTATTTGTTTTATTAATAATATATACTGAACGGTTCAAATTATATTGTTTTTTATTAGATTTATTTTTTTATTAATAAATAATTTTATAAATTATTGATCTGAAATTTCTTATTTTTTAGGTTGTGATATACTTTCTTATGGGTTAGTGTTATTAAGTTTATGAATTTGTTCTTTAATATTATTAGCTAGAGAAAGAGTTAATAAATATAATAATTATAAAAATTTATTTTTATTAAATATTGTAATTTTGTTATTATTATTAGTTTTAACATTTAGAAGAATAAGTTTATTTATGTTTTATTTATTTTTTGAAAGAAGTTTAATTCCTACATTATTTTTAATTTTAGGATGAGGGTATCAACCTGAACGGTTACAAGCAGGGGTATATTTATTATTTTATACGTTGTTAGTTTCATTACCTATATTAATTGGTATTTTTTATGTAATAAATAAAACAGGTTCTATAAATTTTTATCTAATAAATAATTTTATGTTTAATTATGATTTATTATATTTTTGTTTATTATGCGCTTTTTTAGTAAAAATACCAATATTTTTAGTTCATTTATGATTACCTAAGGCTCATGTTGAAGCTCCAGTTTCTGGATCAATAATTTTAGCTGGAATTATATTAAAATTAGGGGGTTATGGATTACTACGAGTTATTTCTTTTTTACAATTTATAAATTTAAAATATAGTTTTATTTGAATTAGAATTAGATTAGTAGGGGGTGTATTAGTGAGATTAGTATGTTTACGTCAGACAGATTTAAAGGCTTTAATTGCTTATTCTTCTGTTGCTCATATAGGAATTGTTTTAGCTGGGCTATTAACAATAACTTACTGAGGATTATGTGGTTCTTATACTTTAATAATTGCTCATGGTTTATGCTCTTCCGGATTGTTTTGTTTAGCTAATGTTTCTTATGAACGACTAGGTAGTCGTAGTATACTTATTAATAAGGGGTTATTAAATTTTATACCTGCTATAACTTTATGATGATTTTTATTAAGATCTGCTAATATAGCTGCTCCTCCAACATTAAATTTATTAGGAGAAATTTCTTTATTAAATAGAATTGTTTCTTGATCATGAATTTCTATAATTATATTATCATTTTTATCATTTTTTAGTGCTGCATATACTTTATATCTTTATTCTTTTAGTCAACATGGGAAATTATTTTCTGGAATTTATTCTTTTAGAGGAGGTAAAATTCGAGAATATTTATTAATATTATTACATTGATTACCTTTAAATTTATTAATTTTAAAAAGAGAATCATGTATATTATGATTATATTTAAATAGTTTAAAAAAAATACTAATTTGTGGTGTTAGTGATATGAAGTAATTCATTTTAGATCGTGAAATATTTATCAATTTGTAGAATTAGATTTGTTAATTTAATTTCTATTAGTTTATCTTGTTTTTTATTAAGTTTATATTTTTTATTAAATAATATAATTTATTTTATTGAATGAGAAGTTGTTTCTTTAAATTCAATAAGAATTGTAATAACTTTTTTATTAGATTGAATAAGTTTATTATTTATATCTTTTGTTTTAATAATTGCTTCTTTAGTAATTTTTTATAGAAAAGAATATATAAGAAGAGATGAAAATATTAATCGATTTATTATATTAGTATTAATATTTGTTCTATCTATAATATTATTGATTATTAGTCCTAATTTAATTAGAATTTTATTAGGTTGGGATGGTTTAGGGTTAGTTTCTTATTGTTTAGTAATTTATTTTCAAAATATTAAATCTTATAATGCTGGAATATTGACTGCATTATCTAATCGAATTGGAGATGTTGCCCTTCTTTTAGCTATTGCTTGAATATTAAATTATGGAAGATGAAATTATATTTTTTATTTAGAAGTTATACAAAATGAATTTGAAATATTAATAATTGGTAGATTAGTAATATTGGCAGCTATAACTAAAAGAGCTCAAATTCCTTTTTCTTCTTGGTTACCTGCTGCTATAGCTGCCCCTACTCCTGTTTCTGCTTTAGTACATTCTTCTACTTTAGTAACAGCTGGGGTTTATTTATTAATTCGATTTAATATTATTTTAAGAACTTCTTGATTGGGTCAGTTATTACTTTTATTATCTGGGTTAACAATATTTATAGCTGGATTGGGGGCTAATTTTGAATTTGACTTAAAAAAAATTATTGCTTTATCTACTTTAAGACAATTAGGGTTAATGATAAGAATTTTATCAATAGGATTTTATAAATTAGCTATATTTCATTTATTAACACATGCTTTATTTAAAGCATTATTATTTATATGTGCCGGGGCTATTATTCATAATATAAATAATTCTCAAGATATTCGATTAATAGGAGGTTTAAGAATTCATATACCTCTGACTTCCGCTTGTTTTAATGTTTCTAATTTAGCATTATGTGGGATACCTTTTTTAGCTGGATTTTATTCTAAGGATATAATTTTGGAAATCGTTAGCATTAGAAATATTAATATATTTTCATTTTTTTTATATTTTTTTTCAACAGGTTTAACTGTAAGTTATTCTTTTCGATTAGTTTATTATTCAATAACTGGGGATTTAAATTGTGGAAGTTTAAATATATTAAATGATGAAAGTTGAGTAATACTCCGAGGTATATTAGGTTTATTAATTATAAGAATTATTGGGGGGAGAATATTAAATTGATTAATTTTTCCTATTCCTTATATAATCTGTTTACCTAGATATTTAAAATTATTAACATTATTTGTTTGTATTTTTGGGGGGCTATCAGGCTATTTAATTTCAATAACAAATTTATACTCTTTAAATAAATCTTTATTGAATTATAATTTAGTTACTTTTTTAGGGTCAATATGATTTATACCTTATATTAGAACTTATGGAATAATTTTTTATCCATTAAATTATGGTCAATTAGTAGTAAAAAGTTTTGATCAAGGTTGATCTGAATATTTTGGAGGTCAACATTTATATTACAAGTTAACTAATTATTCTAAAACTTTATTTTTAATACATAATAATAGTTTAAAAATTTATTTAATATTATTTGTATTTTGAATTTTAATTTTATTTAATTTTTTATTATTTTTATATTCAAATAGCTTATATTTAGAGTATGACACTGAAGATGTTATGGAGATTAATTAATCTTTGAATATAGTGAATTAATTTTAGTAATTTATAAAAAAAACATATTTTATTATTACAATGAAAATGTAAGGTTTTAATTTAAACTATATAAATAGAAGTATAAATGGAATTTAACCATTAAAAGAAAAAAGTTAGCAGCTTTTACTTGATCACCATACTTCCTTAATTGGGGTTTATACCCAGTTATATCATTAACAGTGATACGCCTCTTTTTGGCTTCAATTAAAGAATAAGGGTAAATTTACCTAAGGTTAGGTCGAAACTAACTGCAATTAATCGCTTCATATTCTATTTAAGGTAGATTGAATATTCAATACTTTTTGAATGCAAATCAAATGTTATAATTAACTACAACCCTATTTTATTATTTTAATTTGATCAATTTAATATACCTTGATTTCATTCATGGTATAATCCAATTAATAAAATTAAAATAAAAATAATTGAAGTAATTGTTCAAATTATAATATTAGAATATTTTAAGATAATAATTATAGGTAGAATTAAAGCGATTTCTACATCAAAAATTAAAAAAATAATAGTAATTAAAAAAAATCGTAATGAAAATGGCAGGCGAGAAGACGATTTTGGGTCAAATCCACATTCAAAAGGAGATCTTTTTTCTCGATCAATAAGTGCTTTTTTCGATAAAATTGAAGCTAAAAATATAACAATAGTTGTAATTAATAAAATTAATGAAGCAATAATGATAATAGAAAAAATTATCTATACTATTTATTAATAGACCTTATGATTGGAAGTCAAATATACTTTTATACTATATAGATAATTATGATAATAGTTTAACCTCCTCATCAGTAAATTGTAATATATAAAAATAATCAAACTACATCTACAAAATGTCAGTATCATGCAGCTGCTTCAAATCCGAAGTGATGGTTTTTTGAAAAATGATTATTTAAATGTCGTAATAAACATACTAATAAAAAAGTTGTTCCAATTAAAACATGGACTCCATGAAATCCTGTAGCCATATAAAATGTTGATCCATAAACTGAATCAGCAATAGTAAACGGGGCTTCAATATATTCGTAAGCTTGTAAAATTGTAAAATAAACTCCTAATAATACAGTAAAAAATAAACCTTGAGTAGTTTGAGAATGATTTCTTTCTATTATACTGTGGTGAGCTCAAGTTACAGTTACTCCTGAAGCTAATAAAATAGCTGTATTTAATAAAGGAATTTGAAATGGATTAAATGAAATAATTCCTAAAGGAGGTCATGAAGCTCCTAATTCAATTGCTGGAGATAGTCTTCTGTGAAAAAAAGCTCAAAAAAAACTAACAAAAAATAAAACTTCAGATAAAATAAATAAAATTATTCCTCATCGTAATCCGATAGTTACAGCATAAGTATGAAGTCCTTGGTATGTACCTTCTCGTGATACGTCTCGTCATCATTGATAAACTGTTAAAATAGTGATAATATTACCTAATAAAAATAATGAGATATCATATTGATGAAATCATTTTACTATACCTGATACAGTTGTTATAGCCCCAATTGCTCCTGTTAAAGGTCATGGGCTGTAATCAACTAAATGAAAAGGATGATTTGAATGTGTAGACATTTAATTAAATTAATTTACTTCTCTAGAGTATAAAGTTCTTAATACTGCAAATACATATGATTGAATTATAGCTACAGCTGATTCTAAAATTAGTAGAGCAATTTGAGCTATTAATAAAAATGTTACTAATAAATAAGATATAGAAGGTCCTGTATTTCCCAATAAAGTTAGTAATAGATGTCCAGCAATTATATTAGCTGTTAATCGAACAGCTAATGTTCCTGGTCGAATAATATTTCTAATAGTTTCAATACATACTATAAATGGTATAAGAACTGCTGGTGTTCCTTGTGGCACTAAATGGGCAAATATATGTTGTGTATGATTAATTCATCCATATAATATAAAACATAATCATAAAGGTAAAGCTAAAGATAAAGTTAAAGTTAAATGACTTGTTCTTGTAAAAATATATGGGAATAATCCTATAAAATTATTAAATAAAATTAATGAAAATAATGAAATAAAAATAAATGTAGATCCATTATGACCTGAAGGTCCTAATAAAGTTTTGAATTCTTTGTGAAGTGTTAATAAAATAGAATTTCAAAAAATGTTGTATCGAGAAGGTATTAATCAATAAATTGAAGGGATTATTAAAAGTCCTAAGAATGTTCTTAATCAATTTAATGATAAATTAAAAATAGCTGAAGGGTCAAATACAGAAAATAAATTTGTTATCATTTTCAATTTATTGAATTTAAATTAATATTTTTTAATTCATTTGATTTAGGTGAAGTTGGCATATAAGAATAATAATTAATTGAACAAAATAAAATAAATGTGATAGAAAAAATAATGAATAGTAATAATCATCTAATTGGGGCTATTTGTGGGATTAAAAAATATTAATAATTTAATAATTTTAGTTTGACATACTAATGTTATATTTTTAACTAATTTTTTTTTCATTAGAAGTAAGTGCTAATTTACTATAAAGTGGTTTAAGAGACCAGTACTTGCTTTCAGTCATCTAATGAAGAATTATTATTAGAAATTCATTTAATAAAATAATTTACAGGAACACTTTCAATAACAATTGGTATAAATCTATGATTAGCTCCACAAATTTCTGAACATTGTCCATAAAATAAACCTGGTCGATTAATAAAAAAATTAGTTTGGTTTAAACGACCTGGGGTTCCATCAACTTTTACTCCTAAAGCTGGAATTGTTCAAGAATGAATTACATCGGCAGCTGTGACTAAAATTCGAATTTGTGAATTTATAGGTAAGACAATTCGATTATCGACATCTAATAATCGGAATCCATCAGTTGTTAATTCATTTGTAGGAATTATATATGAATCAAATTCAATATTATTAAAATCTGAATATTCATAACTTCAGTATCATTGATGACCAATTCTTTTTAAAGTTACTGAGGGTTCATTAATTTCATCTAATAGATACAATAAACGTAAAGAAGGAAGAGCAATAAATAATAAAATAATTGCTGGTAAAATAGTTCAAATTATTTCGATTAATTGTCCGTGTAAAAGAAATCGATTTACATAGTTATTAAAAAATAATATAAATATTAGATATCCAACTAATACAGTAATTATTACTAAAATTAATAATGCGTGATCATGGAAAAAAATTAATTGTTCCATTAAAGGAGAAGCTCTATCTTGTAAACCTAAATTAGCTCATGTAGACATTAATTTTCTAATAAAAGTAAAATACTTTATATATGGAGCTTAAATCCATTGCACTAATCTGCCATATTAGAAATTAATTTGTTAAAAGTGGTAATTCAGAATAGCTATGTTCAGCTGGTGGAGTATTTTGGTATCATTCAATCGATGAATTTAATTGAATTGGATAAATTACTTGTCGTTGGGAAACTAAACTTTCTCAGATAATATAAAAAAAGAATAAAATACCCAATAATGAAATAGAAGATCCAATAGTTGAAACTACATTTCAAGTTGTGTAAGCATCAGGATAGTCTGAGTAACGTCGGGGTATTCCAGCTAATCCTAAAAAGTGTTGAGGGAAAAATGTTAAATTTACTCCAATAAATATAATAATAAATTGACTTTTTAATCACTTAACATTTAATGTCAATCCAGTAAATAAAGGGTATCAATGAATAAACCCTGCTATAATAGCAAATACAGCTCCTATTGATAAAACATAATGAAAATGAGCTACTACATAATAAGTATCATGTAAGATAATATCAACTGATGAATTAGCTAATACTACTCCAGTTAATCCCCCTACTGTGAATAAAAATACAAATCCTAAAGCTCATAAAATAGCTGGGGAATATGAAAGTTGAGTTCCATGTAAAGTTGCTAGTCATCTAAAAATTTTAATTCCAGTCGGCACAGCAATAATTATAGTTGCTGAAGTAAAATAAGCTCGAGTGTCTACGTCTATTCCTACTGTAAATATATGATGAGCTCATACAATAAACCCTAATAATCCAATTGCAAGTATTGCGTAAATTATTCCTAAAGAACCGAAAGTTTCCTTTTTTCCAGATTCTTGACTAATAATATGAGAAATTATCCCAAATCCTGGTAAAATTAAAATATAAACTTCAGGGTGTCCAAAAAATCAAAATAAATGTTGATATAAAATAGGATCCCCTCCTCCTGCCGGGTCAAAAAATGAGGTATTTAAATTTCGATCTGTTAATAATATAGTAATAGCTCCAGCTAGTACTGGTAATGATAATAAAAGTAATAAAGCAGTAATTACAACTGATCAAACAAATAAAGGTATTCGGTCTAATGTAATACCCGTTGATCGTATATTAATTACAGTTGTAATAAAATTTACAGCTCCTAAAATTGAAGAAATTCCGGCTAGATGTAATGAAAAAATTGCTAAATCTACTGAAGCCCCTCCATGAGCAATTCCAGCAGAAAGAGGCGGGTAAACAGTTCAACCTGTTCCAGCTCCGTTTTCAACCATTCTTCTCACTAATAATAAAGAAAGAGCAGGGGGCAGTAGTCAAAATCTTATATTATTTATTCGTGGGAATGCTATATCTGGGGCCCCTAATATTAATGGAACTAATCAATTTCCAAATCCTCCAATTATAATTGGTATTACTATAAAAAAAATTATAATAAAAGCATGTGCGGTAACAATTACGTTATAAATTTGGTCATCTCCAATTAATGCTCCTGGATGACCTAATTCAGCTCGAATTAAAATTCTTAGAGATGTTCCTACTATTCCGGCTCAAGCTCCAAAAATAAAATATAGAGTTCCAATATCTTTATGATTTGTAGAAAATAATCATTGTCGCGATTGGATTAAGTGGCTGAAGTTTAGGCGATAGATTGTAAATCTATTTATAAGAGTTATTCTTCTTAATCAAATCAATAAAATTGGTCTTATAGTCAATAATGATATCAAACTGCAATTTTGAAGGAGTAAAATTTTACTAAGGCTTAAAGGAATACCCTTTATTTACAGCTTTGAAGGCTATTAGTTTGATTAACTTAAAACCTTAGAATATAAAAAAAAATAAAGAAATTAAGAATAATCCAAAAATTGAAAAAAAAGTTATAATTAAATATAAATTAGTATTATTACTATTTATATTTATTTCTATGACTCAATTATTTTCGAAATAATTTAGTATAAAAGCTGAGTAACAAATCCGGAGATAAAAAAATAATGTAATTAAAGTTGATATTATTATTAATGTTAATAAAAAATATTGATTACATAATGTTAATTGTTGGATTACTAATCATTTAGGTAAAAATCCTAAAAATGGGGGCAATCCTCCTAAAGATAAAAAATTTATAAATAATGAAAATTTTAAAATTTTTCTACTAACAAATCAAGAAAATAATTGATTTAAATGAAATAATTTAAAAATATTAAATATAAATGTTAAAATAAAAGATAAAAATGAATAAAATAAAAAATAAATCAATCAAATAGATTCTCTAATTATTAAAGATCTTAATATTCATCCTAAATGATTAATAGAAGAAAAAGCCATTAATTTTCGTAATGAAGTTTGATTTAACCCTCCAATAGCTCCAATAACTACAGATAAAATTACTCTAATTAATAATAAATTTTTAATATTTAAATAAGAAATTAATATTAACGGAGCAATTTTTTGTCAAGTTATTAGTATTAAGGCGTTTATTCATGTTAATCCTTCTATTATATTAGGAAATCAAAAATGAAAAGGAGCGGCTCCACTTTTTAATAATAAGGCTGATATAATAATTATTGATGTAAAAGATTCATTAATTTCATTATTTATATTATTTTTTAGTATTAATAAAATTGAAGAAAATAATAATACAGTTGATGCCAAAGCTTGAGTTAAAAAATACTTTAAAGAGGCTTCTGTTGATATTAAATTGTTATTGTCTCTTAATAGGGGGATAAAAGACAACAAATTAATTTCTAAACCTATTCAAGCTCCTAATCAAGAATTAGATGTAACTGTAATTAATGTTCCAATAATTATAATTGTAATAAATAAAATTTTTGATGAATTATTAAAAATTAAAAAGAAAAGGATTATAACCTTTATAAATGGGGTATGAACCCAGTAGCTTAATTAGCTTATCTTTTTATGTGCGTAATAAATAAATATATTTTGGTGTATGATGCACAAAAGTTTTTGATACTTTTAGAAATAGTTTAATTCTATTAAATATAAAATCTTTATTATAAATAACATATAAATCAGTCAATGAATGCAGAAAACTGCATGATTTACCCTATCAAGGTAACCCTTTTTATCAGGCAATTCAT
>NW_027255941.1:2030000-2251626 GCF_043229965.1 Drosophila suzukii | reverse complement strand
GATATATTATTACAAATGTCTTGATAGCTTGGTTGGCCTTGACTCGTCGCTTGTGACATTCGGTACTTCCGACGGTCCTGACTGACTCGACGACCTCTCGCCTTGATGACGCGGTGCTCAAGTCCTGTAGCTCCCTGAAGATTCTCGCAGCTCCCTGAAGATCCTCGCAGCTCCCTCAAGATGCTCGCTTGCTGCTCGCCCCTGACGCGTTGACTTGGTAACTGCTGCTAACGACTCGGACTCGCGTGGGGGATCAGCCGTACGGGCTTAGGGAAGCGTCACCGTTCTCAGACTAGGGTGAACAGAAGCTGCGCTCTCCAGGATCACTCCTTTCGACACACCGCCGCATGTCTCTTGCTCTGTCCCGGATGGTGCCACTGGGGTTTCTGCTCAGTCCGCGCTGACAGTCAAGGCGGAACGCCAAGAAGCTGCCTCGCGCTTTACTTTGATTCTACGCCGAGTGTAAACGAACGTTCCACCCTAGCCTCACCCTTCTGCGTGTGGTCCGGGATGTTTCCGCGTGGCTCGTTCTATCTTGCGCACTGCTCCTGGTGGTGCTGGCTGCGCGGCTGGACGTAACATGGCTTTTGGTATTCGGGGTTCGGGCACGCCGCTCCGGGACCTCGCAAGTCGAATCCGTAGGGCTCTCCTGGACAACTCCACTCGGGACCGTACCGATTGACCGCTCTCCCTTCTGGCTTGTTATACCTGGGGTTCGGGCACGCCGCTCCGGGACCGCGCAATTCGAAACCGTAGGGCTCTCCTGGACAACTCCACTCGAGACCGTACCGATCGACCGCTCTC
This sequence comes from Drosophila suzukii, assembly GCF_043229965.1. NCBI lineage: Eukaryota > Metazoa > Arthropoda > Insecta > Diptera > Drosophilidae > Drosophila > Drosophila suzukii. Next base: position 2,250,822 of record NW_027255941.1, on the reverse strand, counting down.
CCTTCTGGCTTGTTATACTCGTTATCCTCTAGGCTTAACGCCAGGACTTTGTTGTTAGGGCTAAGCCGACCGCCTTGATCTAGCCGCGTGATGCCCTCTGGACCTCAGCTACCTGCGTCTCAATTCGGTATCCCAATCCCGAACGTCTCGTTTGATTGTTCACTGTCAATCTGATTGATCTTGACGGTTTGACTCCTTCTGATCGACTGATCCAGCTGCCAGCGCTCTGCGGCCTTATATAGGGCCTCCGGGAACCGTTATTTCCCTTCTGCGCACGGCCCGCTGGATCTCTCCACTCCGGGTCCAAAGTCCGTGCCTCCTAGTTGACCCACTTGTCCTTCACGAACCGCTTCCAATCGATGCTCCGCCCACTGCTGCCGTCCCGCTGATTCCCGTGATGCTTGTAGCACGCCTTTGTGGCGCTCCACTGCCGAGATGTGGCACTTCTTCTCCCGGTCAAAAGTTCATGGGAGAGTCCAAAGTCCTGTGGAGTTCCGTTATCCCCTTTTGCACACGGCACTCTTGCCTTACCCGCGACGTCTCCATTCTCTCTCGATCTCCATCCTTGGTCTCCAAACTCTCTCGCTCTCCATCCTTGGTTTCCAAACTCTCTCGATCTCCATCCTTGATCTCCAAACTCTCTCGCTCTCCATCCAAGTCTCCAAACTCTCTTCGCCGCGCCGTTACTACGCGAATTCGCCGCGTATCGGGTAAGCGACCGGCCATCTGCTGCTGCTTCTATTTGTGGGGAGCTATTCAACTCCTCACACTAAATGTTCACTTTTACACATTCACCGAATTTTTTAAGACTGACAGACCGACAGACTGACAGACTGACAGACTGACAGACTGACAGACTGACAGACTGACAGACTGACAGACTGACAGACTGACAGACTGACAGACTGACAGACTGACAGACTGACAGACTGACAGACTGACAGACTGACAGACTGACAGACTGACAGACTGACAGACTGACAGACTGACAGACTGACAGACTGACAGACTGACAGACTGACAGACTGACAGACTGACAGACTGACAGACTGACAGACTGACAGACTGACAGACTGACAGACTGACAGACTGACAGACTGACAGACTGACAGACTGACAGACTGACAGACTGACAGACTGACAGACTGACAGACTGACAGACTGACAGACTGACAGACTGACAGACTGACAGACTGACAGACTGACAGACTGACAGACTGACAGACTGACAGACTGACAGACTGACAGACTGACAGACTGACAGACTGACAGACTGACAGACTGACAGACTGACAGACTGACAGACTGACAGACTGACAGACTGACAGACTGACAGACTGACAGACTGACAGACTGACAGACTGACAGACTGACAGACTGACAGACTGACAGACTGACAGACTGACAGACTGACAGACTGACAGACTGACAGACTGACAGACTGACAGACTGACAGACTGACAGACTGACAGACTGACAGACTGACAGACTGACAGACTGACAGACTGACAGACTGACAGACTGACAGACTGACAGACTGACAGACTGACAGACTGACAGACTGACAGACTGACAGACTGACAGACTGACAGACTGACAGACTGACAGACTGACAGACTGACAGACTGACAGACTGACAGACTGACAGACTGACAGACTGACAGACTGACAGACTGACAGACTGACAGACTGACAGACTGACAGACTGACAGACTGACAGACTGACAGACTGACAGACTGACAGACTGACAGACTGACAGACTGACAGACTGACAGACTGACAGACTGACAGACTGACAGACTGACAGACTGACAGACTGACAGACTGACAGACTGACAGACTGACAGACTGACAGACTGACAGACTGACAGACTGACAGACTGACAGACTGACAGACTGACAGACTGACAGACTGACAGACTGACAGACTGACAGACTGACAGACTGACAGACTGACAGACTGACAGACTGACAGACTGACAGACTGACAGACTGACAGACTGACAGACTGACAGACTGACAGACTGACAGACTGACAGACTGACAGACTGACAGACTGACAGACTGACAGACTGACAGACTGACAGACTGACAGACTGACAGACTGACAGACTGACAGACTGACAGACTGACAGACTGACAGACTGACAGACTGACAGACTGACAGACTGACAGACTGACAGACTGACAGACTGACAGACTGACAGACTGACAGACTGACAGACTGACAGACTGACAGACTGACAGACTGACAGACTGACAGACTGACAGACTGACAGACTGACAGACTGACAGACTGACAGACTGACAGACTGACAGACTGACAGACTGACAGACTGACAGACTGACAGACTGACAGACTGACAGACTGACAGACTGACAGACTGACAGACTGACAGACTGACAGACTGACAGACTGACAGACTGACAGACTGACAGACTGACAGACTGACAGACTGACAGACTGACAGACTGACAGACTGACAGACTGACAGACTGACAGACTGACAGACTGACAGACTGACAGACTGACAGACTGACAGACTGACAGACTGACAGACTGACAGACTGACAGACTGACAGACTGACAGACTGACAGACTGACAGACTGACAGACTGACAGACTGACAGACTGACAGACTGACAGACTGACAGACTGACAGACTGACAGACTGACAGACTGACAGACTGACAGACTGACAGACTGACAGACTGACAGACTGACAGACTGACAGACTGACAGACTGACAGACTGACAGACTGACAGACTGACAGACTGACAGACTGACAGACTGACAGACTGACAGACTGACAGACTGACAGACTGACAGACTGACAGACTGACAGACTGACAGACTGACAGACTGACAGACTGACAGACTGACAGACTGACAGACTGACAGACTGACAGACTGACAGACTGACAGACTGACAGACTGACAGACTGACAGACTGACAGACTGACAGACTGACAGACTGACAGACTGACAGACTGACAGACTGACAGACTGACAGACTGACAGACTGACAGACTGACAGACTGACAGACTGACAGACTGACAGACTGACAGACTGACAGACTGACAGACTGACAGACTGACAGACTGACAGACTGACAGACTGACAGACTGACAGACTGACAGACTGACAGACTGACAGACTGACAGACTGACAGACTGACAGACTGACAGACTGACAGACTGACAGACTGACAGACTGACAGACTGACAGACTGACAGACTGACAGACTGACAGACTGACAGACTGACAGACTGACAGACTGACAGACTGACAGACTGACAGACTGACAGACTGACAGACTGACAGACTGACAGACTGACAGACTGACAGACTGACAGACTGACAGACTGACAGACTGACAGACTGACAGACTGACAGACTGACAGACTGACAGACTGACAGACTGACAGACTGACAGACTGACAGACTGACAGACTGACAGACTGACAGACTGACAGACTGACAGACTGACAGACTGACAGACTGACAGACTGACAGACTGACAGACTGACAGACTGACAGACTGACAGACTGACAGACTGACAGACTGACAGACTGACAGACTGACAGACTGACAGACTGACAGACTGACAGACTGACAGACTGACAGACTGACAGACTGACAGACTGACAGACTGACAGACTGACAGACTGACAGACTGACAGACTGACAGACTGACAGACTGACAGACTGACAGACTGACAGACTGACAGACTGACAGACTGACAGACTGACAGACTGACAGACTGACAGACTGACAGACTGACAGACTGACAGACTGACAGACTGACAGACTGACAGACTGACAGACTGACAGACTGACAGACTGACAGACTGACAGACTGACAGACTGACAGACTGACAGACTGACAGACTGACAGACTGACAGACTGACAGACTGACAGACTGACAGACTGACAGACTGACAGACTGACAGACTGACAGACTGACAGACTGACAGACTGACAGACTGACAGACTGACAGACTGACAGACTGACAGACTGACAGACTGACAGACTGACAGACTGACAGACTGACAGACTGACAGACTGACAGACTGACAGACTGACAGACTGACAGACTGACAGACTGACAGACTGACAGACTGACAGACTGACAGACTGACAGACTGACAGACTGACAGACTGACAGACTGACAGACTGACAGACTGACAGACTGACAGACTGACAGACTGACAGACTGACAGACTGACAGACTGACAGACTGACAGACTGACAGACTGACAGACTGACAGACTGACAGACTGACAGACTGACAGACTGACAGACTGACAGACTGACAGACTGACAGACTGACAGACTGACAGACTGACAGACTGACAGACTGACAGACTGACAGACTGACAGACTGACAGACTGACAGACTGACAGACTGACAGACTGACAGACTGACAGACTGACAGACTGACAGACTGACAGACTGACAGACTGACAGACTGACAGACTGACAGACTGACAGACTGACAGACTGACAGACTGACAGACTGACAGACTGACAGACTGACAGACTGACAGACTGACAGACTGACAGACTGACAGACTGACAGACTGACAGACTGACAGACTGACAGACTGACAGACTGACAGACTGACAGACTGACAGACTGACAGACTGACAGACTGACAGACTGACAGACTGACAGACTGACAGACTGACAGACTGACAGACTGACAGACTGACAGACTGACAGACTGACAGACTGACAGACTGACAGACTGACAGACTGACAGACTGACAGACTGACAGACTGACAGACTGACAGACTGACAGACTGACAGACTGACAGACTGACAGACTGACAGACTGACAGACTGACAGACTGACAGACTGACAGACTGACAGACTGACAGACTGACAGACTGACAGACTGACAGACTGACAGACTGACAGACTGACAGACTGACAGACTGACAGACTGACAGACTGACAGACTGACAGACTGACAGACTGACAGACTGACAGACTGACAGACTGACAGACTGACAGACTGACAGACTGACAGACTGACAGACTGACAGACTGACAGACTGACAGACTGACAGACTGACAGACTGACAGACTGACAGACTGACAGACTGACAGACTGACAGACTGACAGACTGACAGACTGACAGACTGACAGACTGACAGACTGACAGACTGACAGACTGACAGACTGACAGACTGACAGACTGACAGACTGACAGACTGACAGACTGACAGACTGACAGACTGACAGACTGACAGACTGACAGACTGACAGACTGACAGACTGACAGACTGACAGACTGACAGACTGACAGACTGACAGACTGACAGACTGACAGACTGACAGACTGACAGACTGACAGACTGACAGACTGACAGACTGACAGACTGACAGACTGACAGACTGACAGACTGACAGACTGACAGACTGACAGACTGACAGACTGACAGACTGACAGACTGACAGACTGACAGACTGACAGACTGACAGACTGACAGACTGACAGACTGACAGACTGACAGACTGACAGACTGACAGACTGACAGACTGACAGACTGACAGACTGACAGACTGACAGACTGACAGACTGACAGACTGACAGACTGACAGACTGACAGACTGACAGACTGACAGACTGACAGACTGACAGACTGACAGACTGACAGACTGACAGACTGACAGACTGACAGACTGACAGACTGACAGACTGACAGACTGACAGACTGACAGACTGACAGACTGACAGACTGACAGACTGACAGACTGACAGACTGACAGACTGACAGACTGACAGACTGACAGACTGACAGACTGACAGACTGACAGACTGACAGACTGACAGACTGACAGACTGACAGACTGACAGACTGACAGACTGACAGACTGACAGACTGACAGACTGACAGACTGACAGACTGACAGACTGACAGACTGACAGACTGACAGACTGACAGACTGACAGACTGACAGACTGACAGACTGACAGACTGACAGACTGACAGACTGACAGACTGACAGACTGACAGACTGACAGACTGACAGACTGACAGACTGACAGACTGACAGACTGACAGACTGACAGACTGACAGACTGACAGACTGACAGACTGACAGACTGACAGACTGACAGACTGACAGACTGACAGACTGACAGACTGACAGACTGACAGACTGACAGACTGACAGACTGACAGACTGACAGACTGACAGACTGACAGACTGACAGACTGACAGACTGACAGACTGACAGACTGACAGACTGACAGACTGACAGACTGACAGACTGACAGACTGACAGACTGACAGACTGACAGACTGACAGACTGACAGACTGACAGACTGACAGACTGACAGACTGACAGACTGACAGACTGACAGACTGACAGACTGACAGACTGACAGACTGACAGACTGACAGACTGACAGACTGACAGACTGACAGACTGACAGACTGACAGACTGACAGACTGACAGACTGACAGACTGACAGACTGACAGACTGACAGACTGACAGACTGACAGACTGACAGACTGACAGACTGACAGACTGACAGACTGACAGACTGACAGACTGACAGACTGACAGACTGACAGACTGACAGACTGACAGACTGACAGACTGACAGACTGACAGACTGACAGACTGACAGACTGACAGACTGACAGACTGACAGACTGACAGACTGACAGACTGACAGACTGACAGACTGACAGACTGACAGACTGACAGACTGACAGACTGACAGACTGACAGACTGACAGACTGACAGACTGACAGACTGACAGACTGACAGACTGACAGACTGACAGACTGACAGACTGACAGACTGACAGACTGACAGACTGACAGACTGACAGACTGACAGACTGACAGACTGACAGACTGACAGACTGACAGACTGACAGACTGACAGACTGACAGACTGACAGACTGACAGACTGACAGACTGACAGACTGACAGACTGACAGACTGACAGACTGACAGACTGACAGACTGACAGACTGACAGACTGACAGACTGACAGACTGACAGACTGACAGACTGACAGACTGACAGACTGACAGACTGACAGACTGACAGACTGACAGACTGACAGACTGACAGACTGACAGACTGACAGACTGACAGACTGACAGACTGACAGACTGACAGACTGACAGACTGACAGACTGACAGACTGACAGACTGACAGACTGACAGACTGACAGACTGACAGACTGACAGACTGACAGACTGACAGACTGACAGACTGACAGACTGACAGACTGACAGACTGACAGACTGACAGACTGACAGACTGACAGACTGACAGACTGACAGACTGACAGACTGACAGACTGACAGACTGACAGACTGACAGACTGACAGACTGACAGACTGACAGACTGACAGACTGACAGACTGACAGACTGACAGACTGACAGACTGACAGACTGACAGACTGACAGACTGACAGACTGACAGACTGACAGACTGACAGACTGACAGACTGACAGACTGACAGACTGACAGACTGACAGACTGACAGACTGACAGACTGACAGACTGACAGACTGACAGACTGACAGACTGACAGACTGACAGACTGACAGACTGACAGACTGACAGACTGACAGACTGACAGACTGACAGACTGACAGACTGACAGACTGACAGACTGACAGACTGACAGACTGACAGACTGACAGACTGACAGACTGACAGACTGACAGACTGACAGACTGACAGACTGACAGACTGACAGACTGACAGACTGACAGACTGACAGACTGACAGACTGACAGACTGACAGACTGACAGACTGACAGACTGACAGACTGACAGACTGACAGACTGACAGACTGACAGACTGACAGACTGACAGACTGACAGACTGACAGACTGACAGACTGACAGACTGACAGACTGACAGACTGACAGACTGACAGACTGACAGACTGACAGACTGACAGACTGACAGACTGACAGACTGACAGACTGACAGACTGACAGACTGACAGACTGACAGACTGACAGACTGACAGACTGACAGACTGACAGACTGACAGACTGACAGACTGACAGACTGACAGACTGACAGACTGACAGACTGACAGACTGACAGACTGACAGACTGACAGACTGACAGACTGACAGACTGACAGACTGACAGACTGACAGACTGACAGACTGACAGACTGACAGACTGACAGACTGACAGACTGACAGACTGACAGACTGACAGACTGACAGACTGACAGACTGACAGACTGACAGACTGACAGACTGACAGACTGACAGACTGACAGACTGACAGACTGACAGACTGACAGACTGACAGACTGACAGACTGACAGACTGACAGACTGACAGACTGACAGACTGACAGACTGACAGACTGACAGACTGACAGACTGACAGACTGACAGACTGACAGACTGACAGACTGACAGACTGACAGACTGACAGACTGACAGACTGACAGACTGACAGACTGACAGACTGACAGACTGACAGACTGACAGACTGACAGACTGACAGACTGACAGACTGACAGACTGACAGACTGACAGACTGACAGACTGACAGACTGACAGACTGACAGACTGACAGACTGACAGACTGACAGACTGACAGACTGACAGACTGACAGACTGACAGACTGACAGACTGACAGACTGACAGACTGACAGACTGACAGACTGACAGACTGACAGACTGACAGACTGACAGACTGACAGACTGACAGACTGACAGACTGACAGACTGACAGACTGACAGACTGACAGACTGACAGACTGACAGACTGACAGACTGACAGACTGACAGACTGACAGACTGACAGACTGACAGACTGACAGACTGACAGACTGACAGACTGACAGACTGACAGACTGACAGACTGACAGACTGACAGACTGACAGACTGACAGACTGACAGACTGACAGACTGACAGACTGACAGACTGACAGACTGACAGACTGACAGACTGACAGACTGACAGACTGACAGACTGACAGACTGACAGACTGACAGACTGACAGACTGACAGACTGACAGACTGACAGACTGACAGACTGACAGACTGACAGACTGACAGACTGACAGACTGACAGACTGACAGACTGACAGACTGACAGACTGACAGACTGACAGACTGACAGACTGACAGACTGACAGACTGACAGACTGACAGACTGACAGACTGACAGACTGACAGACTGACAGACTGACAGACTGACAGACTGACAGACTGACAGACTGACAGACTGACAGACTGACAGACTGACAGACTGACAGACTGACAGACTGACAGACTGACAGACTGACAGACTGACAGACTGACAGACTGACAGACTGACAGACTGACAGACTGACAGACTGACAGACTGACAGACTGACAGACTGACAGACTGACAGACTGACAGACTGACAGACTGACAGACTGACAGACTGACAGACTGACAGACTGACAGACTGACAGACTGACAGACTGACAGACTGACAGACTGACAGACTGACAGACTGACAGACTGACAGACTGACAGACTGACAGACTGACAGACTGACAGACTGACAGACTGACAGACTGACAGACTGACAGACTGACAGACTGACAGACTGACAGACTGACAGACTGACAGACTGACAGACTGACAGACTGACAGACTGACAGACTGACAGACTGACAGACTGACAGACTGACAGACTGACAGACTGACAGACTGACAGACTGACAGACTGACAGACTGACAGACTGACAGACTGACAGACTGACAGACTGACAGACTGACAGACTGACAGACTGACAGACTGACAGACTGACAGACTGACAGACTGACAGACTGACAGACTGACAGACTGACAGACTGACAGACTGACAGACTGACAGACTGACAGACTGACAGACTGACAGACTGACAGACTGACAGACTGACAGACTGACAGACTGACAGACTGACAGACTGACAGACTGACAGACTGACAGACTGACAGACTGACAGACTGACAGACTGACAGACTGACAGACTGACAGACTGACAGACTGACAGACTGACAGACTGACAGACTGACAGACTGACAGACTGACAGACTGACAGACTGACAGACTGACAGACTGACAGACTGACAGACTGACAGACTGACAGACTGACAGACTGACAGACTGACAGACTGACAGACTGACAGACTGACAGACTGACAGACTGACAGACTGACAGACTGACAGACTGACAGACTGACAGACTGACAGACTGACAGACTGACAGACTGACAGACTGACAGACTGACAGACTGACAGACTGACAGACTGACAGACTGACAGACTGACAGACTGACAGACTGACAGACTGACAGACTGACAGACTGACAGACTGACAGACTGACAGACTGACAGACTGACAGACTGACAGACTGACAGACTGACAGACTGACAGACTGACAGACTGACAGACTGACAGACTGACAGACTGACAGACTGACAGACTGACAGACTGACAGACTGACAGACTGACAGACTGACAGACTGACAGACTGACAGACTGACAGACTGACAGACTGACAGACTGACAGACTGACAGACTGACAGACTGACAGACTGACAGACTGACAGACTGACAGACTGACAGACTGACAGACTGACAGACTGACAGACTGACAGACTGACAGACTGACAGACTGACAGACTGACAGACTGACAGACTGACAGACTGACAGACTGACAGACTGACAGACTGACAGACTGACAGACTGACAGACTGACAGACTGACAGACTGACAGACTGACAGACTGACAGACTGACAGACTGACAGACTGACAGACTGACAGACTGACAGACTGACAGACTGACAGACTGACAGACTGACAGACTGACAGACTGACAGACTGACAGACTGACAGACTGACAGACTGACAGACTGACAGACTGACAGACTGACAGACTGACAGACTGACAGACTGACAGACTGACAGACTGACAGACTGACAGACTGACAGACTGACAGACTGACAGACTGACAGACTGACAGACTGACAGACTGACAGACTGACAGACTGACAGACTGACAGACTGACAGACTGACAGACTGACAGACTGACAGACTGACAGACTGACAGACTGACAGACTGACAGACTGACAGACTGACAGACTGACAGACTGACAGACTGACAGACTGACAGACTGACAGACTGACAGACTGACAGACTGACAGACTGACAGACTGACAGACTGACAGACTGACAGACTGACAGACTGACAGACTGACAGACTGACAGACTGACAGACTGACAGACTGACAGACTGACAGACTGACAGACTGACAGACTGACAGACTGACAGACTGACAGACTGACAGACTGACAGACTGACAGACTGACAGACTGACAGACTGACAGACTGACAGACTGACAGACTGACAGACTGACAGACTGACAGACTGACAGACTGACAGACTGACAGACTGACAGACTGACAGACTGACAGACTGACAGACTGACAGACTGACAGACTGACAGACTGACAGACTGACAGACTGACAGACTGACAGACTGACAGACTGACAGACTGACAGACTGACAGACTGACAGACTGACAGACTGACAGACTGACAGACTGACAGACTGACAGACTGACAGACTGACAGACTGACAGACTGACAGACTGACAGACTGACAGACTGACAGACTGACAGACTGACAGACTGACAGACTGACAGACTGACAGACTGACAGACTGACAGACTGACAGACTGACAGACTGACAGACTGACAGACTGACAGACTGACAGACTGACAGACTGACAGACTGACAGACTGACAGACTGACAGACTGACAGACTGACAGACTGACAGACTGACAGACTGACAGACTGACAGACTGACAGACTGACAGACTGACAGACTGACAGACTGACAGACTGACAGACTGACAGACTGACAGACTGACAGACTGACAGACTGACAGACTGACAGACTGACAGACTGACAGACTGACAGACTGACAGACTGACAGACTGACAGACTGACAGACTGACAGACTGACAGACTGACAGACTGACAGACTGACAGACTGACAGACTGACAGACTGACAGACTGACAGACTGACAGACTGACAGACTGACAGACTGACAGACTGACAGACTGACAGACTGACAGACTGACAGACTGACAGACTGACAGACTGACAGACTGACAGACTGACAGACTGACAGACTGACAGACTGACAGACTGACAGACTGACAGACTGACAGACTGACAGACTGACAGACTGACAGACTGACAGACTGACAGACTGACAGACTGACAGACTGACAGACTGACAGACTGACAGACTGACAGACTGACAGACTGACAGACTGACAGACTGACAGACTGACAGACTGACAGACTGACAGACTGACAGACTGACAGACTGACAGACTGACAGACTGACAGACTGACAGACTGACAGACTGACAGACTGACAGACTGACAGACTGACAGACTGACAGACTGACAGACTGACAGACTGACAGACTGACAGACTGACAGACTGACAGACTGACAGACTGACAGACTGACAGACTGACAGACTGACAGACTGACAGACTGACAGACTGACAGACTGACAGACTGACAGACTGACAGACTGACAGACTGACAGACTGACAGACTGACAGACTGACAGACTGACAGACTGACAGACTGACAGACTGACAGACTGACAGACTGACAGACTGACAGACTGACAGACTGACAGACTGACAGACTGACAGACTGACAGACTGACAGACTGACAGACTGACAGACTGACAGACTGACAGACTGACAGACTGACAGACTGACAGACTGACAGACTGACAGACTGACAGACTGACAGACTGACAGACTGACAGACTGACAGACTGACAGACTGACAGACTGACAGACTGACAGACTGACAGACTGACAGACTGACAGACTGACAGACTGACAGACTGACAGACTGACAGACTGACAGACTGACAGACTGACAGACTGACAGACTGACAGACTGACAGACTGACAGACTGACAGACTGACAGACTGACAGACTGACAGACTGACAGACTGACAGACTGACAGACTGACAGACTGACAGACTGACAGACTGACAGACTGACAGACTGACAGACTGACAGACTGACAGACTGACAGACTGACAGACTGACAGACTGACAGACTGACAGACTGACAGACTGACAGACTGACAGACTGACAGACTGACAGACTGACAGACTGACAGACTGACAGACTGACAGACTGACAGACTGACAGACTGACAGACTGACAGACTGACAGACTGACAGACTGACAGACTGACAGACTGACAGACTGACAGACTGACAGACTGACAGACTGACAGACTGACAGACTGACAGACTGACAGACTGACAGACTGACAGACTGACAGACTGACAGACTGACAGACTGACAGACTGACAGACTGACAGACTGACAGACTGACAGACTGACAGACTGACAGACTGACAGACTGACAGACTGACAGACTGACAGACTGACAGACTGACAGACTGACAGACTGACAGACTGACAGACTGACAGACTGACAGACTGACAGACTGACAGACTGACAGACTGACAGACTGACAGACTGACAGACTGACAGACTGACAGACTGACAGACTGACAGACTGACAGACTGACAGACTGACAGACTGACAGACTGACAGACTGACAGACTGACAGACTGACAGACTGACAGACTGACAGACTGACAGACTGACAGACTGACAGACTGACAGACTGACAGACTGACAGACTGACAGACTGACAGACTGACAGACTGACAGACTGACAGACTGACAGACTGACAGACTGACAGACTGACAGACTGACAGACTGACAGACTGACAGACTGACAGACTGACAGACTGACAGACTGACAGACTGACAGACTGACAGACTGACAGACTGACAGACTGACAGACTGACAGACTGACAGACTGACAGACTGACAGACTGACAGACTGACAGACTGACAGACTGACAGACTGACAGACTGACAGACTGACAGACTGACAGACTGACAGACTGACAGACTGACAGACTGACAGACTGACAGACTGACAGACTGACAGACTGACAGACTGACAGACTGACAGACTGACAGACTGACAGACTGACAGACTGACAGACTGACAGACTGACAGACTGACAGACTGACAGACTGACAGACTGACAGACTGACAGACTGACAGACTGACAGACTGACAGACTGACAGACTGACAGACTGACAGACTGACAGACTGACAGACTGACAGACTGACAGACTGACAGACTGACAGACTGACAGACTGACAGACTGACAGACTGACAGACTGACAGACTGACAGACTGACAGACTGACAGACTGACAGACTGACAGACTGACAGACTGACAGACTGACAGACTGACAGACTGACAGACTGACAGACTGACAGACTGACAGACTGACAGACTGACAGACTGACAGACTGACAGACTGACAGACTGACAGACTGACAGACTGACAGACTGACAGACTGACAGACTGACAGACTGACAGACTGACAGACTGACAGACTGACAGACTGACAGACTGACAGACTGACAGACTGACAGACTGACAGACTGACAGACTGACAGACTGACAGACTGACAGACTGACAGACTGACAGACTGACAGACTGACAGACTGACAGACTGACAGACTGACAGACTGACAGACTGACAGACTGACAGACTGACAGACTGACAGACTGACAGACTGACAGACTGACAGACTGACAGACTGACAGACTGACAGACTGACAGACTGACAGACTGACAGACTGACAGACTGACAGACTGACAGACTGACAGACTGACAGACTGACAGACTGACAGACTGACAGACTGACAGACTGACAGACTGACAGACTGACAGACTGACAGACTGACAGACTGACAGACTGACAGACTGACAGACTGACAGACTGACAGACTGACAGACTGACAGACTGACAGACTGACAGACTGACAGACTGACAGACTGACAGACTGACAGACTGACAGACTGACAGACTGACAGACTGACAGACTGACAGACTGACAGACTGACAGACTGACAGACTGACAGACTGACAGACTGACAGACTGACAGACTGACAGACTGACAGACTGACAGACTGACAGACTGACAGACTGACAGACTGACAGACTGACAGACTGACAGACTGACAGACTGACAGACTGACAGACTGACAGACTGACAGACTGACAGACTGACAGACTGACAGACTGACAGACTGACAGACTGACAGACTGACAGACTGACAGACTGACAGACTGACAGACTGACAGACTGACAGACTGACAGACTGACAGACTGACAGACTGACAGACTGACAGACTGACAGACTGACAGACTGACAGACTGACAGACTGACAGACTGACAGACTGACAGACTGACAGACTGACAGACTGACAGACTGACAGACTGACAGACTGACAGACTGACAGACTGACAGACTGACAGACTGACAGACTGACAGACTGACAGACTGACAGACTGACAGACTGACAGACTGACAGACTGACAGACTGACAGACTGACAGACTGACAGACTGACAGACTGACAGACTGACAGACTGACAGACTGACAGACTGACAGACTGACAGACTGACAGACTGACAGACTGACAGACTGACAGACTGACAGACTGACAGACTGACAGACTGACAGACTGACAGACTGACAGACTGACAGACTGACAGACTGACAGACTGACAGACTGACAGACTGACAGACTGACAGACTGACAGACTGACAGACTGACAGACTGACAGACTGACAGACTGACAGACTGACAGACTGACAGACTGACAGACTGACAGACTGACAGACTGACAGACTGACAGACTGACAGACTGACAGACTGACAGACTGACAGACTGACAGACTGACAGACTGACAGACTGACAGACTGACAGACTGACAGACTGACAGACTGACAGACTGACAGACTGACAGACTGACAGACTGACAGACTGACAGACTGACAGACTGACAGACTGACAGACTGACAGACTGACAGACTGACAGACTGACAGACTGACAGACTGACAGACTGACAGACTGACAGACTGACAGACTGACAGACTGACAGACTGACAGACTGACAGACTGACAGACTGACAGACTGACAGACTGACAGACTGACAGACTGACAGACTGACAGACTGACAGACTGACAGACTGACAGACTGACAGACTGACAGACTGACAGACTGACAGACTGACAGACTGACAGACTGACAGACTGACAGACTGACAGACTGACAGACTGACAGACTGACAGACTGACAGACTGACAGACTGACAGACTGACAGACTGACAGACTGACAGACTGACAGACTGACAGACTGACAGACTGACAGACTGACAGACTGACAGACTGACAGACTGACAGACTGACAGACTGACAGACTGACAGACTGACAGACTGACAGACTGACAGACTGACAGACTGACAGACTGACAGACTGACAGACTGACAGACTGACAGACTGACAGACTGACAGACTGACAGACTGACAGACTGACAGACTGACAGACTGACAGACTGACAGACTGACAGACTGACAGACTGACAGACTGACAGACTGACAGACTGACAGACTGACAGACTGACAGACTGACAGACTGACAGACTGACAGACTGACAGACTGACAGACTGACAGACTGACAGACTGACAGACTGACAGACTGACAGACTGACAGACTGACAGACTGACAGACTGACAGACTGACAGACTGACAGACTGACAGACTGACAGACTGACAGACTGACAGACTGACAGACTGACAGACTGACAGACTGACAGACTGACAGACTGACAGACTGACAGACTGACAGACTGACAGACTGACAGACTGACAGACTGACAGACTGACAGACTGACAGACTGACAGACTGACAGACTGACAGACTGACAGACTGACAGACTGACAGACTGACAGACTGACAGACTGACAGACTGACAGACTGACAGACTGACAGACTGACAGACTGACAGACTGACAGACTGACAGACTGACAGACTGACAGACTGACAGACTGACAGACTGACAGACTGACAGACTGACAGACTGACAGACTGACAGACTGACAGACTGACAGACTGACAGACTGACAGACTGACAGACTGACAGACTGACAGACTGACAGACTGACAGACTGACAGACTGACAGACTGACAGACTGACAGACTGACAGACTGACAGACTGACAGACTGACAGACTGACAGACTGACAGACTGACAGACTGACAGACTGACAGACTGACAGACTGACAGACTGACAGACTGACAGACTGACAGACTGACAGACTGACAGACTGACAGACTGACAGACTGACAGACTGACAGACTGACAGACTGACAGACTGACAGACTGACAGACTGACAGACTGACAGACTGACAGACTGACAGACTGACAGACTGACAGACTGACAGACTGACAGACTGACAGACTGACAGACTGACAGACTGACAGACTGACAGACTGACAGACTGACAGACTGACAGACTGACAGACTGACAGACTGACAGACTGACAGACTGACAGACTGACAGACTGACAGACTGACAGACTGACAGACTGACAGACTGACAGACTGACAGACTGACAGACTGACAGACTGACAGACTGACAGACTGACAGACTGACAGACTGACAGACTGACAGACTGACAGACTGACAGACTGACAGACTGACAGACTGACAGACTGACAGACTGACAGACTGACAGACTGACAGACTGACAGACTGACAGACTGACAGACTGACAGACTGACAGACTGACAGACTGACAGACTGACAGACTGACAGACTGACAGACTGACAGACTGACAGACTGACAGACTGACAGACTGACAGACTGACAGACTGACAGACTGACAGACTGACAGACTGACAGACTGACAGACTGACAGACTGACAGACTGACAGACTGACAGACTGACAGACTGACAGACTGACAGACTGACAGACTGACAGACTGACAGACTGACAGACTGACAGACTGACAGACTGACAGACTGACAGACTGACAGACTGACAGACTGACAGACTGACAGACTGACAGACTGACAGACTGACAGACTGACAGACTGACAGACTGACAGACTGACAGACTGACAGACTGACAGACTGACAGACTGACAGACTGACAGACTGACAGACTGACAGACTGACAGACTGACAGACTGACAGACTGACAGACTGACAGACTGACAGACTGACAGACTGACAGACTGACAGACTGACAGACTGACAGACTGACAGACTGACAGACTGACAGACTGACAGACTGACAGACTGACAGACTGACAGACTGACAGACTGACAGACTGACAGACTGACAGACTGACAGACTGACAGACTGACAGACTGACAGACTGACAGACTGACAGACTGACAGACTGACAGACTGACAGACTGACAGACTGACAGACTGACAGACTGACAGACTGACAGACTGACAGACTGACAGACTGACAGACTGACAGACTGACAGACTGACAGACTGACAGACTGACAGACTGACAGACTGACAGACTGACAGACTGACAGACTGACAGACTGACAGACTGACAGACTGACAGACTGACAGACTGACAGACTGACAGACTGACAGACTGACAGACTGACAGACTGACAGACTGACAGACTGACAGACTGACAGACTGACAGACTGACAGACTGACAGACTGACAGACTGACAGACTGACAGACTGACAGACTGACAGACTGACAGACTGACAGACTGACAGACTGACAGACTGACAGACTGACAGACTGACAGACTGACAGACTGACAGACTGACAGACTGACAGACTGACAGACTGACAGACTGACAGACTGACAGACTGACAGACTGACAGACTGACAGACTGACAGACTGACAGACTGACAGACTGACAGACTGACAGACTGACAGACTGACAGACTGACAGACTGACAGACTGACAGACTGACAGACTGACAGACTGACAGACTGACAGACTGACAGACTGACAGACTGACAGACTGACAGACTGACAGACTGACAGACTGACAGACTGACAGACTGACAGACTGACAGACTGACAGACTGACAGACTGACAGACTGACAGACTGACAGACTGACAGACTGACAGACTGACAGACTGACAGACTGACAGACTGACAGACTGACAGACTGACAGACTGACAGACTGACAGACTGACAGACTGACAGACTGACAGACTGACAGACTGACAGACTGACAGACTGACAGACTGACAGACTGACAGACTGACAGACTGACAGACTGACAGACTGACAGACTGACAGACTGACAGACTGACAGACTGACAGACTGACAGACTGACAGACTGACAGACTGACAGACTGACAGACTGACAGACTGACAGACTGACAGACTGACAGACTGACAGACTGACAGACTGACAGACTGACAGACTGACAGACTGACAGACTGACAGACTGACAGACTGACAGACTGACAGACTGACAGACTGACAGACTGACAGACTGACAGACTGACAGACTGACAGACTGACAGACTGACAGACTGACAGACTGACAGACTGACAGACTGACAGACTGACAGACTGACAGACTGACAGACTGACAGACTGACAGACTGACAGACTGACAGACTGACAGACTGACAGACTGACAGACTGACAGACTGACAGACTGACAGACTGACAGACTGACAGACTGACAGACTGACAGACTGACAGACTGACAGACTGACAGACTGACAGACTGACAGACTGACAGACTGACAGACTGACAGACTGACAGACTGACAGACTGACAGACTGACAGACTGACAGACTGACAGACTGACAGACTGACAGACTGACAGACTGACAGACTGACAGACTGACAGACTGACAGACTGACAGACTGACAGACTGACAGACTGACAGACTGACAGACTGACAGACTGACAGACTGACAGACTGACAGACTGACAGACTGACAGACTGACAGACTGACAGACTGACAGACTGACAGACTGACAGACTGACAGACTGACAGACTGACAGACTGACAGACTGACAGACTGACAGACTGACAGACTGACAGACTGACAGACTGACAGACTGACAGACTGACAGACTGACAGACTGACAGACTGACAGACTGACAGACTGACAGACTGACAGACTGACAGACTGACAGACTGACAGACTGACAGACTGACAGACTGACAGACTGACAGACTGACAGACTGACAGACTGACAGACTGACAGACTGACAGACTGACAGACTGACAGACTGACAGACTGACAGACTGACAGACTGACAGACTGACAGACTGACAGACTGACAGACTGACAGACTGACAGACTGACAGACTGACAGACTGACAGACTGACAGACTGACAGACTGACAGACTGACAGACTGACAGACTGACAGACTGACAGACTGACAGACTGACAGACTGACAGACTGACAGACTGACAGACTGACAGACTGACAGACTGACAGACTGACAGACTGACAGACTGACAGACTGACAGACTGACAGACTGACAGACTGACAGACTGACAGACTGACAGACTGACAGACTGACAGACTGACAGACTGACAGACTGACAGACTGACAGACTGACAGACTGACAGACTGACAGACTGACAGACTGACAGACTGACAGACTGACAGACTGACAGACTGACAGACTGACAGACTGACAGACTGACAGACTGACAGACTGACAGACTGACAGACTGACAGACTGACAGACTGACAGACTGACAGACTGACAGACTGACAGACTGACAGACTGACAGACTGACAGACTGACAGACTGACAGACTGACAGACTGACAGACTGACAGACTGACAGACTGACAGACTGACAGACTGACAGACTGACAGACTGACAGACTGACAGACTGACAGACTGACAGACTGACAGACTGACAGACTGACAGACTGACAGACTGACAGACTGACAGACTGACAGACTGACAGACTGACAGACTGACAGACTGACAGACTGACAGACTGACAGACTGACAGACTGACAGACTGACAGACTGACAGACTGACAGACTGACAGACTGACAGACTGACAGACTGACAGACTGACAGACTGACAGACTGACAGACTGACAGACTGACAGACTGACAGACTGACAGACTGACAGACTGACAGACTGACAGACTGACAGACTGACAGACTGACAGACTGACAGACTGACAGACTGACAGACTGACAGACTGACAGACTGACAGACTGACAGACTGACAGACTGACAGACTGACAGACTGACAGACTGACAGACTGACAGACTGACAGACTGACAGACTGACAGACTGACAGACTGACAGACTGACAGACTGACAGACTGACAGACTGACAGACTGACAGACTGACAGACTGACAGACTGACAGACTGACAGACTGACAGACTGACAGACTGACAGACTGACAGACTGACAGACTGACAGACTGACAGACTGACAGACTGACAGACTGACAGACTGACAGACTGACAGACTGACAGACTGACAGACTGACAGACTGACAGACTGACAGACTGACAGACTGACAGACTGACAGACTGACAGACTGACAGACTGACAGACTGACAGACTGACAGACTGACAGACTGACAGACTGACAGACTGACAGACTGACAGACTGACAGACTGACAGACTGACAGACTGACAGACTGACAGACTGACAGACTGACAGACTGACAGACTGACAGACTGACAGACTGACAGACTGACAGACTGACAGACTGACAGACTGACAGACTGACAGACTGACAGACTGACAGACTGACAGACTGACAGACTGACAGACTGACAGACTGACAGACTGACAGACTGACAGACTGACAGACTGACAGACTGACAGACTGACAGACTGACAGACTGACAGACTGACAGACTGACAGACTGACAGACTGACAGACTGACAGACTGACAGACTGACAGACTGACAGACTGACAGACTGACAGACTGACAGACTGACAGACTGACAGACTGACAGACTGACAGACTGACAGACTGACAGACTGACAGACTGACAGACTGACAGACTGACAGACTGACAGACTGACAGACTGACAGACTGACAGACTGACAGACTGACAGACTGACAGACTGACAGACTGACAGACTGACAGACTGACAGACTGACAGACTGACAGACTGACAGACTGACAGACTGACAGACTGACAGACTGACAGACTGACAGACTGACAGACTGACAGACTGACAGACTGACAGACTGACAGACTGACAGACTGACAGACTGACAGACTGACAGACTGACAGACTGACAGACTGACAGACTGACAGACTGACAGACTGACAGACTGACAGACTGACAGACTGACAGACTGACAGACTGACAGACTGACAGACTGACAGACTGACAGACTGACAGACTGACAGACTGACAGACTGACAGACTGACAGACTGACAGACTGACAGACTGACAGACTGACAGACTGACAGACTGACAGACTGACAGACTGACAGACTGACAGACTGACAGACTGACAGACTGACAGACTGACAGACTGACAGACTGACAGACTGACAGACTGACAGACTGACAGACTGACAGACTGACAGACTGACAGACTGACAGACTGACAGACTGACAGACTGACAGACTGACAGACTGACAGACTGACAGACTGACAGACTGACAGACTGACAGACTGACAGACTGACAGACTGACAGACTGACAGACTGACAGACTGACAGACTGACAGACTGACAGACTGACAGACTGACAGACTGACAGACTGACAGACTGACAGACTGACAGACTGACAGACTGACAGACTGACAGACTGACAGACTGACAGACTGACAGACTGACAGACTGACAGACTGACAGACTGACAGACTGACAGACTGACAGACTGACAGACTGACAGACTGACAGACTGACAGACTGACAGACTGACAGACTGACAGACTGACAGACTGACAGACTGACAGACTGACAGACAGACAGACTGACAGACTGACAGACTGACAGACTGACAGACTGACAGACTGACAGACTGACAGACTGACAGACTGACAGACTGACAGACTGACAGACTGACAGACTGACAGACTGACAGACTGACAGACTGACAGACTGACAGACTGACAGACTGACAGACTGACAGACTGACAGACTGACAGACTGACAGACTGACAGACTGACAGACTGACAGACTGACAGACTGACAGACTGACAGACTGACAGACTGACAGACTGACAGACTGACAGACTGACAGACTGACAGACTGACAGACTGACAGACTGACAGACTGACAGACTGACAGACTGACAGACTGACAGACTGACAGACTGACAGACTGACAGACTGACAGACTGACAGACTGACAGACTGACAGACTGACAGACTGACAGACTGACAGACTGACAGACTGACAGACTGACAGACTGACAGACTGACAGACTGACAGACTGACAGACTGACAGACTGACAGACTGACAGACTGACAGACTGACAGACTGACAGACTGACAGACTGACAGACTGACAGACTGACAGACTGACAGACTGACAGACTGACAGACTGACAGACTGACAGACTGACAGACTGACAGACTGACAGACTGACAGACTGACAGACTGACAGACTGACAGACTGACAGACTGACAGACTGACAGACTGACAGACTGACAGACTGACAGACTGACAGACTGACAGACTGACAGACTGACAGACTGACAGACTGACAGACTGACAGACTGACAGACTGACAGACTGACAGACTGACAGACTGACAGACTGACAGACTGACAGACTGACAGACTGACAGACTGACAGACTGACAGACTGACAGACTGACAGACTGACAGACTGACAGACTGACAGACTGACAGACTGACAGACTGACAGACTGACAGACTGACAGACTGACAGACTGACAGACTGACAGACTGACAGACTGACAGACTGACAGACTGACAGACTGACAGACTGACAGACTGACAGACTGACAGACTGACAGACTGACAGACTGACAGACTGACAGACTGACAGACTGACAGACTGACAGACTGACAGACTGACAGACTGACAGACTGACAGACTGACAGACTGACAGACTGACAGACTGACAGACTGACAGACTGACAGACTGACAGACTGACAGACTGACAGACTGACAGACTGACAGACTGACAGACTGACAGACTGACAGACTGACAGACTGACAGACTGACAGACTGACAGACTGACAGACTGACAGACTGACAGACTGACAGACTGACAGACTGACAGACTGACAGACTGACAGACTGACAGACTGACAGACTGACAGACTGACAGACTGACAGACTGACAGACTGACAGACTGACAGACTGACAGACTGACAGACTGACAGACTGACAGACTGACAGACTGACAGACTGACAGACTGACAGACTGACAGACTGACAGACTGACAGACTGACAGACTGACAGACTGACAGACTGACAGACTGACAGACTGACAGACTG
The DNA here is from genome assembly GCF_043229965.1 of Drosophila suzukii. Classification (NCBI taxonomy): domain Eukaryota; kingdom Metazoa; phylum Arthropoda; class Insecta; order Diptera; family Drosophilidae; genus Drosophila; species Drosophila suzukii. The sequence goes on along the minus strand of NW_027255941.1, from coordinate 2,226,290 downwards.
ACAGACTGACAGACTGACAGACTGACAGACTGACAGACTGACAGACTGACAGACTGACAGACTGACAGACTGACAGACTGACAGACTGACAGACTGACAGACTGACAGACTGACAGACTGACAGACTGACAGACTGACAGACTGACAGACTGACAGACTGACAGACTGACAGACTGACAGACTGACAGACTGACAGACTGACAGACTGACAGACTGACAGACTGACAGACTGACAGACTGACAGACTGACAGACTGACAGACTGACAGACTGACAGACTGACAGACTGACAGACTGACAGACTGACAGACTGACAGACTGACAGACTGACAGACTGACAGACTGACAGACTGACAGACTGACAGACTGACAGACTGACAGACTGACAGACTGACAGACTGACAGACTGACAGACTGACAGACTGACAGACTGACAGACTGACAGACTGACAGACTGACAGACTGACAGACTGACAGACTGACAGACTGACAGACTGACAGACTGACAGACTGACAGACTGACAGACTGACAGACTGACAGACTGACAGACTGACAGACTGACAGACTGACAGACTGACAGACTGACAGACTGACAGACTGACAGACTGACAGACTGACAGACTGACAGACTGACAGACTGACAGACTGACAGACTGACAGACTGACAGACTGACAGACTGACAGACTGACAGACTGACAGACTGACAGACTGACAGACTGACAGACTGACAGACTGACAGACTGACAGACTGACAGACTGACAGACTGACAGACTGACAGACTGACAGACTGACAGACTGACAGACTGACAGACTGACAGACTGACAGACTGACAGACTGACAGACTGACAGACTGACAGACTGACAGACTGACAGACTGACAGACTGACAGACTGACAGACTGACAGACTGACAGACTGACAGACTGACAGACTGACAGACTGACAGACTGACAGACTGACAGACTGACAGACTGACAGACTGACAGACTGACAGACTGACAGACTGACAGACTGACAGACTGACAGACTGACAGACTGACAGACTGACAGACTGACAGACTGACAGACTGACAGACTGACAGACTGACAGACTGACAGACTGACAGACTGACAGACTGACAGACTGACAGACTGACAGACTGACAGACTGACAGACTGACAGACTGACAGACTGACAGACTGACAGACTGACAGACTGACAGACTGACAGACTGACAGACTGACAGACTGACAGACTGACAGACTGACAGACTGACAGACTGACAGACTGACAGACTGACAGACTGACAGACTGACAGACTGACAGACTGACAGACTGACAGACTGACAGACTGACAGACTGACAGACTGACAGACTGACAGACTGACAGACTGACAGACTGACAGACTGACAGACTGACAGACTGACAGACTGACAGACTGACAGACTGACAGACTGACAGACTGACAGACTGACAGACTGACAGACTGACAGACTGACAGACTGACAGACTGACAGACTGACAGACTGACAGACTGACAGACTGACAGACTGACAGACTGACAGACTGACAGACTGACAGACTGACAGACTGACAGACTGACAGACTGACAGACTGACAGACTGACAGACTGACAGACTGACAGACTGACAGACTGACAGACTGACAGACTGACAGACTGACAGACTGACAGACTGACAGACTGACAGACTGACAGACTGACAGACTGACAGACTGACAGACTGACAGACTGACAGACTGACAGACTGACAGACTGACAGACTGACAGACTGACAGACTGACAGACTGACAGACTGACAGACTGACAGACTGACAGACTGACAGACTGACAGACTGACAGACTGACAGACTGACAGACTGACAGACTGACAGACTGACAGACTGACAGACTGACAGACTGACAGACTGACAGACTGACAGACTGACAGACTGACAGACTGACAGACTGACAGACTGACAGACTGACAGACTGACAGACTGACAGACTGACAGACTGACAGACTGACAGACTGACAGACTGACAGACTGACAGACTGACAGACTGACAGACTGACAGACTGACAGACTGACAGACTGACAGACTGACAGACTGACAGACTGACAGACTGACAGACTGACAGACTGACAGACTGACAGACTGACAGACTGACAGACTGACAGACTGACAGACTGACAGACTGACAGACTGACAGACTGACAGACTGACAGACTGACAGACTGACAGACTGACAGACTGACAGACTGACAGACTGACAGACTGACAGACTGACAGACTGACAGACTGACAGACTGACAGACTGACAGACTGACAGACTGACAGACTGACAGACTGACAGACTGACAGACTGACAGACTGACAGACTGACAGACTGACAGACTGACAGACTGACAGACTGACAGACTGACAGACTGACAGACTGACAGACTGACAGACTGACAGACTGACAGACTGACAGACTGACAGACTGACAGACTGACAGACTGACAGACTGACAGACTGACAGACTGACAGACTGACAGACTGACAGACTGACAGACTGACAGACTGACAGACTGACAGACTGACAGACTGACAGACTGACAGACTGACAGACTGACAGACTGACAGACTGACAGACTGACAGACTGACAGACTGACAGACTGACAGACTGACAGACTGACAGACTGACAGACTGACAGACTGACAGACTGACAGACTGACAGACTGACAGACTGACAGACTGACAGACTGACAGACTGACAGACTGACAGACTGACAGACTGACAGACTGACAGACTGACAGACTGACAGACTGACAGACTGACAGACTGACAGACTGACAGACTGACAGACTGACAGACTGACAGACTGACAGACTGACAGACTGACAGACTGACAGACTGACAGACTGACAGACTGACAGACTGACAGACTGACAGACTGACAGACTGACAGACTGACAGACTGACAGACTGACAGACTGACAGACTGACAGACTGACAGACTGACAGACTGACAGACTGACAGACTGACAGACTGACAGACTGACAGACTGACAGACTGACAGACTGACAGACTGACAGACTGACAGACTGACAGACTGACAGACTGACAGACTGACAGACTGACAGACTGACAGACTGACAGACTGACAGACTGACAGACTGACAGACTGACAGACTGACAGACTGACAGACTGACAGACTGACAGACTGACAGACTGACAGACTGACAGACTGACAGACTGACAGACTGACAGACTGACAGACTGACAGACTGACAGACTGACAGACTGACAGACTGACAGACTGACAGACTGACAGACTGACAGACTGACAGACTGACAGACTGACAGACTGACAGACTGACAGACTGACAGACTGACAGACTGACAGACTGACAGACTGACAGACTGACAGACTGACAGACTGACAGACTGACAGACTGACAGACTGACAGACTGACAGACTGACAGACTGACAGACTGACAGACTGACAGACTGACAGACTGACAGACTGACAGACTGACAGACTGACAGACTGACAGACTGACAGACTGACAGACTGACAGACTGACAGACTGACAGACTGACAGACTGACAGACTGACAGACTGACAGACTGACAGACTGACAGACTGACAGACTGACAGACTGACAGACTGACAGACTGACAGACTGACAGACTGACAGACTGACAGACTGACAGACTGACAGACTGACAGACTGACAGACTGACAGACTGACAGACTGACAGACTGACAGACTGACAGACTGACAGACTGACAGACTGCTCCTCAAATTAAACGACCTTATGACGTAAACAGTATGAAAAAGGAAAAATGAATCATATGCAAATTTCTAAACATTTTCAAAAAATCATAAAAAATATAAGCAAAACGATTTCCAAAAATTTCTTTTGGCAGCTACTATTAGTTTTGCTTGGAGTAACTTTTAGCATCAAACAATTTTAGTTTCTAAGGTGTGGAAAAAAGTTTAACAAGTAGATTTTCACACAAATTCGGCTTTTTCAATTAATACTGAATTAGTTAAAAAAAAAGTCTTGTATCATTCAATTGGAATTTAAATGACCTATCCATTTGAAGTCAAAATGTACATGAATTAAGTTTAAATGTTGAGTATATTTTACTTTTGTTTTGTGTAAGTAATTTTGACCACCCCTGTATGCTACAGTGGGTAAAAAGAGTATTGGAAAAATCGTTGGCTAAAGTGTATATAATCTGGAGGGGAGTACTTTCACAAACATATTCACCATAATTTTTGTCCACAGAAGTATGTTTAACAATTCATATTTTTTTGCGCAAGTATTATTTTTTTTTTAACTACCAGCTAAAATTTTCTTAAGTTATGGTGAAGGGTTGAAAACTCGAAAGACTTTCAGAATTTGTGTCAAACAGTTACCAAACTATCAAAAATATGTAATTTTATTCTAATAAACTAAATTATTATCTACATGGGATCGCGGCCTCACTTTTTGGAATAGTGTCAAGAAGATCTGCACCAATCAAGAAAAATAACAAGATACGCTCAAAGCAGCCGCGGCTGAGCAAGAAAGTCAAACTTATCAGTAAGTAAATCATGTTAATAACAACGACTAAAACTTTATAAAACGTAAGTAAAAACAAGAGAGAACGCTATAGTCGAGTTCCTCGACTACCTAACTTCCAGCCCGTTACTCAGCTAACCAACTTCAAGTAAATAAACTTTTTTAGTGTTATCTTCTTTTTTATAGTATAATAGAAAAAAGAACAATTACAAAAATAGGGCAGTGTGTCAGTCTATGCGTCTGAGTCTGGATTGAGTCTACCACTTGAGGGCCTTCCAGGTCCCAATTGTGAGAGCAATTTGTGAGAGCAATTCTGTTTGTGTGAAAGACGAGTCTTGATCTGTAGCGAGTAGCAGCCTTAGGACCGGTTTCTGGAGTGCTGGCAGAAATTTATCGGGTTAAGTGCCTGGTAAGGAAATTTGGTTTTCTCGAGTGGCTATGAGAAAGCTAACTTTGACAGGGACTCCAACTGCGGTTAAATTTTGTCGGCTCGATAAAGTGACAGGTGTTTTCACAAAGCGTACTAAGGTGAAATAAAGTAATCTAGAACATAAACAAAACCTTATAAAAAGCTGATGCCAAATTCAAAGCAAGCCTTGAGTTTTCACTTAACAGCTCAAAATTTGTGATTAACAGCACTCTGTAATTGTTTCTCGTTTAATTAAATAAAGGAGTCGAGAGAACCGATTTGCCCTTACGACAAGTTTATCTGGTCGTTAACTTTTTCGGACAGAGAGCTATCAGGGAATTTTTTGGGACTCGATAAACCGGCCTTTAGTGACAGATGTGCAAGCAGGATTAATTTTAAGATATTGGAAGTCCGTAGAATATTTTCTATAGTATGGGGCGTTTATCATATGTCTTTAGCTTGACAGGATTTAATAATATTTTGAAGTGCTATAGGCAATGCTTTAGAAGTATATACCCCAATGTAGAAAAGGTATTAAAATAACCTTTAAGAGCAGAAATTTGCCGTGATCGACAGTCCACTGCCCAGACGAAGGAGCCATCTCATTTTCTCCACCTTTTGCCTTCTGGATGCACAGGTAAAACGCCTGTCCAAGGTAGACCGTGGTACCTAACCGTGTCGAAGTCCTTTATTGAAGTCCCGTCCAGGGCAAAAAGTAATATCCTATATAGACACCATTTGCTCCGCCCGAACTTCTGCCCAACCTTTGCTGAGAGCCAATTCAAGGACAAGTTCCAAGCTAACTTAGATTTCTCCACACACCCAACAACCCAGTCGTAAATGACAGCATTCCAGCATGCGTTCTTTCATTATGAAATGGCATCAAAAAGGTGTTCCGGAAGTGATGAGTCTGTCATTTCTTTTTACACGGGTGCGGGACAAAAAAGAATGCACCCGTTGAATGCTTCTGGAAGCATATATCTGGAATGCACCTGGAAGTAACAAACTAAACACATTCTGGGTGCACTCTTTTTTAATGCACCTGGAAGCCACATACTAAACACCTTCTGGGTGTCCTCTTTTTTAATGCACCAGGAAGTAACAACCTAAACACATTCTGGGTGCACTCTTTTTTAATGCACCTGGAAGCAACATACTCAACTCCTTCTGGGTGTACTCTTTTTTAATGCACCTGTCACATGTACCCAGGAATGCACATAGAAGTATTCAAAAACCAAATATCTGGAAGTTTTCCCCAGGAATACATAGAACTGGATTTCAATTTCATATTTATTTTGTATTTCAATATTCAAGAGCGCAACTAATTTTTGATCGGAGTAACTCCCCTTCTGTACGGGGCTTTTCTGCTTCCTTCTTGTTTATGTACTTTTGTCATTTACGCAGTTCAGTCCTTGGTGTGCCCATTCATTTTTTGCGATTCTGAAAAATATAAAGCAAATTTAATATTATATATTTTAAAATATGTGTATATAAATTACAAATATACAATATATTTATTTTGCATGTACAATTTACATAAAAATAGTTATTATTTTACATGTACTGTATTATTTTATTGTGTTCATATTGAACTAAATTATCTACACTTTACTTACCTGTGAAAATATTGATGTCAAATTGGTGGCAGAAAGCAACAAACTTTTTCAAAACACGTGACACGAACTTCACTTTTCAGAACTAAAAATGCAACTGAATGTTCCCTTTTGTCTTTATTATTGGTTTGTCAAGAGAACAGTTCCGAAAAAAGACGATTGTAAAAAAATGGGCATCGGCAACCTTCGGGTTTAAGTTTGGATTTTGTTACATTCCCACTAAAATACACCTGGATGCACTTTATTGAAATACACCCAGATGGCAACCAAAAGACTGCCCCCAGCACGCACATTTGCTGGGTAAATTTGCATACGTGCTGTTTTGCGTAAAAAAGATGCGACCCAGAACTATTTGTTTCGGAATACGTTCCCAAATACCCGTTTGGGCATGCTTCTGGATGCATTATTCTGAAACACATCTAGAAGGTACCGCAATAGAATGCACCCAGGACGCACATTTACCTTGGTAAATTTGCATGCGTGCTGTTTTACGTAAAAAAGATACGACCCAAAACTATGTTTTTTTTAAACACGTTCCCCAACTTACGACTGGGAAGTTCGAATCAACAGCAATAGTGGTGAGGTTCCATTACAAATACAAAACAGTAAATGAGAGCGGTGCATATATATAATTTCCCCATACAGTAAGAACCCTTCAGTTCTGCAGTAGGGACGGAGTGACATGTCATAGGTCAAAAAGTTACACTAGATTCGTCGGACAGCATGCAACAGGTAGAAAGAAGCGTTTTCGACCCCATAAAGACGAGTCGATCTAGCCATGTCCGTCTGACCGTCTGTCTGTCCGTCCGGATGAACGCTGAGATCTCGAAAACTGCGACTTTAGGCTATAGGGACTTGGTATGCAGATTCCTGACCTTCCAAGGGGAACCCACAATTTTCATGCTAGATAAAAAACTTTACATGAAATGTATTAGTCTCGTCAATACCTATCGATTGACTCAAAAAAAAGTTTGCCACTTTCACTCTAACGCCCATAAGGCTTAAATCACCTTAAATATCCTTATATGGAATCACGGGTAGGTGGCGCATTTTAGTATCGCTTTGCTGCTTGCATATCACCGTTTCCCTTTGGTCCCTAACGTTTCGGCGGGAAATTTTTCGTAGAGCAGAGACATGTGATTGTCCTAATATTTTAGGAGCAAAATAAAAACAACTAATATTGTTTTAAAAAAGTTAGTTATTTGATTATAGTAAAAATAAGTAAATTTACCTACAATGTTATGTTTACGTATATACATGATAATTACAATGTAATTATACCCGTTACTCGTAGAGTAAAAGGGTATAAGTTAACAACAGTATAATATTGCACAATGTATTACTCTAGATATCAATTAGCTTTCCTGAGTAATGCTGATGCGCCACATTTGAGTTCAGCGCTCTGCGCTGAGAACGACAACAGTGATATGCTGACACTTCATATTCGAAGTGGAGTGCTGCGCTGTATGGAATGCTGAGTCGGCTTGCCGACCATGACTTTGTGGCGTGATGCATTGCTGCTTGGCTTTAAGGTTCCGACTGTAAACTCTGATTGCCAGTCTTGTATGAGCAATACGACAACACACTTGTATGAATAAATTACATACTCCGGCAAAGCCGTAAAAATATATCTCTTATAATTGACTGAGCTTAAGGCCAGCAATAGCGGTAAAGTTTACCGCCAACCTAATCGTCGTTCCAGAACCTGGCCTAGGACGAGATACATCAGGAGAAGCAGCAGGACACAGAGCTGCACAGCGCAGACGCAGGACTACGCGGGACAAACCCTCCGATCTTTATCTGGCGCCCAACTTCAGTTTCGAACCTTGTTAATTGGATCATGTAAGCTCGAGTAGTGATAAAATTTATCGTGATCATAAAGCAAAAACAATATTTGCAGAGTAATTACTGAATCAATAAATTCGAAAAAATTTATATCGCATACTTTTGTCAGTAGGAAATTTTCATTGCATACCTTTGTCAGCAAATTTTTTTGGCGTTGCATACTTGTGTCAGTAGAAAATTATTTTATTGCATACTTTTGCCAGTAAAATTTTTTTCCATTGCATACCCAAATAATCTTTTTTAATTTTTCTAGCTTTGCATTCTTTCACCAAAGCAAAGGTTTTTTTGTGCTTATCCAAAGAAATTAAGTGACCTCTTAGTAAGTCAATCTCTTGCGCAACCAAAGCTCGCTATTCGACCGATCAGTTGCGATCGGCAATAAAATATTTGTGTGTTGCCAGCCAACAGCCAATGAGTTGGGCTTAGTTGGTCCTATAGGGCTTGAGTTGGTCCTATAGGGACGTTAAAGTTGAATACGACAGCGACGACAGTTGGGAGGTTAACCAACCATAAGCTGGTGCCCATTCAGAGAACGTCATGGATCCCAATCAGATACAAGCCCTTATTGACAATGCAGTCAGACAGGCGCTGTCGCAACAGCAGTCCCAGTTACAGGCCCAGATTAACGCTTTAGTCACTCATGTCCAGAATGTACAGGTGGAAACACCTCAAATTGTCACATATGAAAAAATATCAGTTAGACCAGAGGTCGGATGCGACATTCCGATAGACATAATCAAGTCCGTCCCTGAGTTCACAGGCACTCAGGATGAATATGTAGCTTGGAGGCAGTCAGCCATTTACGCATATGAGTTGTTCAAGCCTTATAACGGCAGCAGTGCCCACTACCAAGCTGTTGCCATCATAAAAAACAAAATCAGAGGCACAGCAGGAGCCTTACTTGTCTCCCACAACACAGTGTTGAATTTTGATGCCATATTGGCCAGATTAGATTGCACCTACTCGGACAAGACATCTCTGCGCTTACTAAGACAGGGGCTAGAAATGGTCAGGCAAGGCGACATGCCTTTAATGCAATACTATGACGAAGTCGAAAAGAAACTAACGCTAGTAACCAATAAAATTGTCATGACGCACGAACAAGAGGTTGCCGATTTGCTCAACTCAGAAGTTAGAGCCTTGCATGCTTTTATTTCGGGTTTAAAGAAATCTCTCAGATCCGTCGTCTTTCCAGCACAGCCTAAAGATCTCCCTTCTGCGCTGGCTCTGGCTAGAAAGGCAGAGTCTAGTATTGAGAGAAGCATGTTTGCAAACTCTTACGCTAAGGCTGTGGAAGAGCGGGCTCAAGGTACCGAAATCAACAAAAGCCGTTCCTATGGCAAGCCAGGCAGGTATAACAAAGAAGTCCAACATCAGGATAAAAACCCCCATTTTGTCAAGCGCCCAAAGGGCAACCCTCAAGAGCAGACTAACAGGGACAACCAATCGCAGGCCCCATAACCTATGGAGATTGATTCCTCCTCTAAGTTTAGGCAGCGTACCGAGTACAGCAAACGTCAATCTAATGACTCCAATGCCGTGAAGCGACGAAACTCGTCCGATCGTGCGACAGGCCCAAGACGCCAGCGACTCAATTGTGTAGTTTAAGAGGACTCAGAAGAAGATAAAACTAACTACGAAAAGGCGGCATAGGAGGCAGTTGAGGATATTGAAAGTGACAACAAGTTCGCTCCGGATGACGACTCAGTTCATTTTTTAGGGAACACTCCCGGTTGCCGTTCATCGAGCGACGGTTGGCTGGGAGAACATTAAAAATTTTAATAGACACTGGTGCGGCAAAAGATTATGTCAAGCCCATAAAGGAGCTAAAAACCATAGTGCCGGTCACCAAAACGTTTTCGGTGAATTCGATTCACGGTTCAACCGAAATTAAGCAAAAGTGCTTTATGAACATTTTCAAGCACACGTCACTATTTTTATTGTTAGACACCCTCAGTTTGTTCGACGCTATCATAGGTTTCGACTTGTTAACACAGGCCGGGGTTAAGCTGAACTTAGAAAAAAACATTCTGGAATATAAGGGCTCCTCCGAAAAACTTCAGTATCATAACTGCGCTGACGTAAATTTCACCGACGTTAATGACATCGTGGTTCCTACCTCCGTTAAGAAAGAGTTGAGGAGTATGATACTAAAAAGAAAAAAAGCTTTTTCAACAGCCAACGAAGCTCTCCCTTTTTACACCGCAGTTATTGCCAAAATTCGGACAATAACAAACGAACCGGTGTACTCCAGAGCCTACCCAAACCTTATGGGCGTTTCCGACTTTGTGAACAGTGAGTGAAGTCAAACAAATGCTAAAATATGGCATTATCAGGCCCTCGAGGTCGCCCTACAACAGCCCAACTTGGGTTGTTGACAAGAAAGGTACTGACGCCTATGGTAACCCGAAGAAGAGGTTAGTCATCGATTTCAGGAAACTGAACGAACAGACTATTCTAGACCGTTACCCAATGCCCAGCATTCCCAAGATTCTAGCGAACCTTGGGAAAGCGCAATTTTGTACTACCCTAGATTTAAAATCAGGGTATCACCAGATTTACCTTCAAAGACAGCGTAGAATACCTAGGCTTCATTGTAAGCAAGGACGGAGCAAAATCCGACCCTCAAAAGGTAAAAGCCATTCGAGAATACCCTGAACCCAAAAATGTGTACAGTGTCAGATCCTTCTAGTCCTATGAAGTTACTACAGGGTTTTTATTAAGGACATTGTCGCTATAGCTCGGCCAATAACAGACATACTAAAAGGCGAAAATGGTTCGGTCAGTAAACACATGTCAAATAAAATCCTTGTCGAGTTCAATGAAACGCAGCGTAATGCGTTCGAGCGACTTCGCAACATTTTGGCATCAGAAGATGTTGTACTTATGTACCCAGATTTTAAAAAGCCTTTTGACCTTACTACTGGTGCTTCGGCTAGCGGCATTGGCGCGGTACTATCTCAAGAGGTAGACCAATAACAATGATTTCCCGTACACTAAAACCCGTACACTACGCCACTAATGAGAGAGAATTGTTAGCTATTGTTTGTGCTTTGGGAAAATTGCAGAATTTTCTATATGGGTCCAGGGAAATTAACATTTTCACTGATCACCAGCCACTCACATTCGCGGTAGCTGACAAGAACACAAACGCCAAAATAAAAAGATGGAAGGCGTACATAGACCAGCACAATGCCAAAGTTTTCTACAATCCAGGCAAAGAACATTTTGTTGCTGATGCCTTGTCCAGACAAAATCTTAACGCTCTGCAAGATGAGCCTAAGTCGGACGCAGCGACCGTTCACAGCGAAGTCTCTCTGACCTACCCAATCGAGGCTACCGACAAACCACTAAACTGCTTTAAGAACCAGATTGTTCTTGAAGAAGCACGTTTCCCGTTAAATCGGAATCTGGTGATGTTTCGCAGCAAAACTCGTCATTTTATCAATTTTACCGACAAAGTCAGCATTTTAAAGTCTCTTAAAGAGCGCGTGAACACAGACGTCGTTAACGCTGTGCACTGCGACCTGCCTACCTTAGCAAGTTTTCAGCACGAGCTAATCTCCCACTTCCCAAACACAGAATTTCGGTACTGCAAAAATTTCGTGCAAGATATAACTGATAAAAATGATCAGTTAGAGCTTATCACAGCTGAGCACAATCGTGCGCACAGAGCGGCACAGGAAAATGTGAAACAAGTCCTTCGCGACTGTTATTTTCCTAATATGAACAACTTATCCAAGGAAGTGGTTACAAACTGCCGAGTCTGTACCAAAGCAAAATATGACAGGCGCCCTAAAAGACAAGAGCTCGGGGTAACACCTATCCCAAGTTGCACCGGCGAAATGTTGCACATTGTTATCTTTTCGACCGATAAAAAACAATTCTTGACATGCATTGAGAAGTTTTCCAAGTTTGCAGTCGTTCAATCGATTGTGTCTAGAACCATAGTCGACATCACTGGTCCATTATTGCAGCTATTAAACTTTTTCCCCAAGACCAAAACAATATTTTGCGATAATGAAGCTGCCTTCAACTCAGAAACGATCACCTCCATGCTTAGGAATACCTATGGCATTGACGTTGTAAATGCGCCCCCCTTGCATAGCTCGTCGAATAGTCAAGTGGAACGCTTTCATAGCACCTTGTAAAAAATCGCTAGATGTTTAAAGCTGGACAAGAAAGTCAATGATACGGTAGAGCTAATCCTGAGGGCCAAGGTAGAGTACAACAGGACCATACACTCAGTCACTCGTGAAAAACCAATTGAGATTGTTCATGCTGGGCACAATGTGCATCTTGCAGACATCAACTAAAGGTTGGTAGAAGCTCAAGAAGATAATATCAAAAGATGTAACAACTCCAGACAGAACCGTACCTTTGAGGTAGGGGAAAGGGTATACCAAAAAAACAACAAGAGGTTAGGGAACAAATTGACCCCGTTATGCTCAGAGCAAAAAGTGGAAGCAGACCTCGGAACGGCTAAGGGCTAACTTCTCTGAGTATAGCAATATGATAGATGAAACAGAAAAATTGTCCGCATATGCGTAAGTTGCTAGACGTCGATACAGACCATCTAAAAACCCTTTTGTCCGTTCTCAAAATACACCATAGAGTTGCTAGAAGCTTAGACTTCTTGGGTACTGCGCTAAAGGTGGTTGCAGGCACACCTGACGCAGCAGATTTCTTGAAGATCAGAATCACCGAGGCGCAACTAGTAGAGTCCAATTCTAGGCAGATTGCCATAAATTCCGAAACTCAGAAACAGATAAACAAACTAACGGACACCATCAACAATATTATAAAAGCCCGTAAGAACGATTTGATTGACACCCCTCATCTATTCGAAGCACTTTTGGCAAGAAATAGGATGCTAAGCACAGAAATTAAAAATTTAATTCTCACTATTACTTTGGCAAAATCCAACATTGTAAACCCTACTATTCTTGATCACGCTGATTTGAAATCACTATAGATAGAAGCTTCCAAAACAAGAGTCCTTCAGTCCGAAAACATAATTCATATATTAATAGCCTTTCCAAAAGTCAAACTCAGATGTAAGAAGGTCACCGTCTACCCTGTGTCCCACCAACAAGTCGTCCTACGTCTCGACGAAAACACACTGGCGGAATGTGAAGAGGATACGTTCGTAATCACAGAATGCACTGAGACCACACACAACACCTTTTGCGAACGGTCTCGACAAGAAACCTGTGCGCGTTCGATCCACGCAGGAAGCACTGATCATTGCTACACTCAACATAGCCACCTGAGGGCGATAATGCCCGTAGATGACGGCGTCGTAATTATCAATGAAGCGACAGCCCGCAACCAAACAAACAATGGCGCCGAAGTGCTCGCGTCTGGAACGCATCTGGTAACGTTCAAAAACTCTGCAACAATCAACGGCACCAAATTTGTGAACTTGCGAAATATGCAAAGCAAGCAGCCTGGCATTGTTAGGTCACCGCTACTGAACATCATCGGCCACGACCCAGTTTTAAGCATACCTTTTCTTCACCGGGGGTAGTTAACAACTAAGTATAATACTCTTACTCTAGTTATTAATTAGCTTTCCTGAGTAATGCTGATGCGCCACTTTTGAGTTCAGCGCTCTGCGCTGAGAACGACCAACAGTGATATGCTGACACTTCATATTCGAAGTGGAGTGCTGCGCTGTATGGAATGCTGAGTCGGCTTGCCGACCATGACTTTGTGGCGTGATGCATTGCTGCTTGGCTTTAAGGTTCCTATTGTAAACTCTGAATGCCAGTCTTGTACGACCAATACGACAATACACCTGTCTGAATAAATTACACACTCCGGCAGAACCGTTAAAATATATCTCTTATTATTGACTGAGCTTAAGGCCAGCAATAGCGGTAAAGTTTACCGCCAACCTAATCGTCCTTCCAGAACCTGGCCTAGGACGAGATACATCAGGAGAAGCAACAGGACACAGAGCTGCACAGCGCAGACGCAGGACTACGCGGGACAAACGCTCCGATCTTTATCTTATACTAGATTCGTCGGAAAATATGAAACAGGCAGAAGGAAGCGTTTCCGACCCCATAAAGTATATACATTCTTGATCAGGATCACTAGCCGAGTCGATCTAGCCATGCCCGTCTGTCCGTCTGTCTGTCCGTCCGGATGAACGCTGAGATCTCGGAAACTATAAGAGCTAGAGCTATTGAGATTCGGCGTGCAGATTCCTGAGCTTCTTACGCAGCGCAAGTTTGTTCCAGCAATGTGCCAAGCCCACTCTAACGCCCACAAACCGCCCAAAACAGTGGCTCCTGCAGTTCTGATGCTAGAATACAATTTTTAACTGAAATGTATTGTTCTCATCAAGACCTATCGATTGACCTAAAAAAATGTTTGCCACGCCCACTTTAACGCCCACTAACCGCCCAAACCTGTGACGCCCACAAAAGTCTCGTCAATACCTATCGATTGATCAAAAAAAAAATTTCCCACGCCCACTCTAACGCCCACAAACCGCCCAAAACAGTGGCTCCTACAGTTTTGATGCTAGAATACAATTTTTAACTGAAATGTATTGTTCTCATCAAGACCTATCGATTGACCTAAAAAAATGTTTGCCACGCCCACTTTAACGCCCACTAACAGCCCAAACCTGTGACGCCCACAAAAGTCTCGTCAATACCTATCGATTGATAAAAAAAAAATTGTCCACGCCCACTCTAACGCCCATAACGCTTCAATCTGTCTGCCGCCGGTAGGTGGCGCATTTTAACGTCACTTTGCTGCTTGCATATCTCCATTTCCCTTTGGTCCCTTTAGCTGAGTAACGGGTATCTGATAGTCGGGGTACTCGACTATAGCGTTCTTTCTTGTTTATTAATTTAGTTATCGAAATTCAGTCGGTTAAAGTTTATTTAAGTGTTCAAAACATTTCAATATTAAGTTAAAGGAGTTCAAATTTTATAGTCGAATATTTTTCGCTTTAGAAAGGGTATAGGTGCAGTGGCACGCACCAACAGCGAAGAGAAACAAAAGAAATCAAGTGAAGGGGTGATAAGACTTTGTGCATTCTGTTTGAGTTATTGAAAGGGAAGCAAGCCATTTAAATTGTGCGCAGCAGATTTACTTTTTTCGTTTCTAAAAATGAAAATAATAAAGACAGGTAAGTGTTACATTAAGTTTAAGATGTTGTGCATTGATCTTTGTTTAAAGTACGTAAATTTTGACGGTGTTTTATGGGTTCCGTTAGCTGAAAGTGGATGATGAAATGTTTGTGCCATTAAAATTCCCGCAAAGGGTTATACACAGCTCTAAAAGGTAAATATTCAAATAAACAAGTAAAACCCATTTTTTAAACATATGCCCACACATTTCATCAGGAGCGTTGGCCGAGGACTCAGAGGACCCGTACAAATGTTTAAGGATGTTTCCTTTAAAAAAAACCTAAATAACATTATTTAATTAAAATAAATTTAAAAGTAAATAAAAATTTATGCATTTTAAATACTATAATTGAAAACTCATGGGAAAAATTCTGATTTTCACAAGTGATTTTACTTCGGACGTGTCACCGTCACGTAACAGGCCATTCGAAAAATGAGTATAAGGAACAAGTGAAATCCTGTGAGACTTCGAAAAATTTTCATTTGAATTTTCACTTGTGAAAATGCGGACATCCCATACAATTTTCTATATGGAGTGTCACTTGTTCTTCACTTGTGCGAGAGGACATGTCCCACGGGATTCACAAAATTATTCACAAGTGAAACTTTTTTTTTGGATCTGAAGGGGATTATTACCCTAGTTTTTAAAAGTGTTCGATGTGACCTTGACCTTGAAAATTATATATATGTACCGCTCTTACTCACTGTTTTGTTTAAGTGATCGAACCTCACCACTATTGCTATTGCTTTAAAAATCGAAGCTAGCTTCAAACTTGACTTTGAACTGGCTCTCAGCAGAGGTTGGGCAGTGGTTCGTACATGGAAAATGGAGTCTCTATATAGATTCTTACCCTATGATTTCCCAAACAACTCACCGCTGAAAAAAATTACAACATGACACCAAAAATTTTAAAAACCATGGAAATTATCCTTTTTTGCCTTTGTGGCATCATTGGCAAAGTCTCAACGAAAAGGTGGAGACTTGGCAGGACTAACAGCGATATTTCACCTCGACTCCCAGATTCATTTAAAATGGCTGCACCATTTCTTTCGCCACTCTATGCATAGCACTTGTCGTCAAAATTGCAGAGTCATCTGTATAAGTAGCTGTTAGAACATTTATTTTTCTGGGCGCAGCAAGGTCCGAGGTGAATATGGTAATTAAGACAGGGTCCAGAACAATTCCTTGTGGGACTCCAGCAAATATAAGCCTTGAAAAAACTTAGATCCTCGAGCATCCACCTGGAAGGTTCTGGGAAAGAAGAAGAGAAAGAAAAGGCTTGCTGGACGTCTAAAAATACTCCGCAACAATACCTTTTCGTCTCAAAGGCTTCAAAGTACATGGTGCACCACTTGATGCATTTATTTAGCAGCGTTGTGCACATTCCTGAAATCAAACTGATGATTCGGAATTGCGTTCTGGAATAGATAAAGACAAAAACCTTGGAGTACCAACTTTCTTTCAATAGGTTTATGGGCCGAAAAGAATCTGAAGCAGGAAGAGACGCCTTTCTTGGGGATCATAACAGCATACGCATGCTTCAACTGCTGCTGATAATATAAAAGAAGATACGCTTAAAGAACTAGGTTGCTGCCACTGACAGAGCTTAAGCCACTTTCCCGTCAATTCTGTCATGCCCAGGGGCCTTGTTCGGCTTTAGTCCCTTGATTTGAACTTTACCTTCTTCTGCATATATAGGCAGAATATGAAAAGCAGGTCTAGAGGGAACCTCATCAAAAGCTTCTGCAACGGCAATCTGTTCATCTGTGACCAATATAAAAGGCTTAAATCTTTCTTCCGAAGAATCTGCGAATTCCTAAGCTATTTAACATCTATATTTGAACATCTTCATTTGAACATTTCTGAAGAGGCTGTCGCTTAAGACCGCGAGTGTATTTCCACAGCTCGAAGCCTCGATCAGCATCTGGACCGCTAGCACTAAGTTTACGTTTGAAAAAATACAACGTATCATCATAAAGAGCTTTTCTTAATAAAGAATCAGTCGTTTTAACCAGGATAACGAGTCATTATTCCAGGGCTTAAAATCGCATTATAAAGATGCGGAACTGCAGAGTGATTACCATTATTACTCTGCTGTTCCGCATCTTTATAATGCGATTTTAGTGGAAGAATATTTTACTATCTTTTCGCTCTTATTAAGCAACCGTTTTGGGATATGGATGTGCATTGAAATGGCTTCATCTTCAGATAAATAATCTATACTGTTTTGAGGCAACAGTTGCCCGCTCTAGCCAGGAAAGACATAAGCTGGAGGTTGGAGGGCCGATGGTCCTGTACCAACATTAAGTTCCTTATAACAACTGATTTGGGTCGCTGCAGTGCAAATGCATACCCTTATTACCTTCTTCCCATAAAGTCCTTCCGTTCGAACCGATTAGAATTTCTGACAAATCTGAAACTCCGATTACCACAGAACACATACACAATCCACCATGGGATAACAGCTGATCTGAAGACCTGTGTCTAATCAAACCAAACCTGGTGCTTCTGAGCCTTCCATTTTCAAATGATCCGTGTCATCATTGTTTACGTTTAGTGAATGTTTCAATTTTCGCTGTCAAGAATAAAAATTCCAAACTGCACAGCAAAAACATCGCCAAGTTCCGTTAGATTTAGTAATTTCTTTAAAAAGCACAGCTTTATTACTTTTAAGGATGAGATAAATTTCTGAGTTCCGATCCGTTGGAAGGCTTTTTGGCCCTACACCAACAACAATTTTCTTACAACGGAGTATTTGCAGTCTAAATGCATTTTCTTCTCGAAACGCCAAGTACAAAAATCTACTAAGCTCGCAAAAAATACAGAATAAAAACACTGAATAGATTTGCGTGTGCGGTCCCATTTTCTTCTAATGCGAGTTGTAGCGACTTTTTCCGGTATCTCTCTAGCTCGAGTAGAAGAAATATTCGCTGAAGCGGAATTTGGTCGCTAAAGCGGCCACTCAGCATTAAGCGGTCTCTAAGGCACCCCTGATTATCGTTTAATACGGTTTTGGTGGACAAAATGGACTTTGAATTAGAGGACAATTTGCAAAATATATCTCTAGAAGGGATGGAGGCATTGTTTATTTGTTTATTATGCTAGCGCCTTCTATTTATTTATAGACTAACATAGGGGAGTAGTACAAGCTGCGGGGCCTTACAGTACGTATTTTTAGTAGGTTAACTTAACTTAATAATATTCATTAGTTACACCCGTTACTCGAAGAGTAAAAGGGCTTACTAGATTCGTCGGAAAGTATGTAACAGGTAGAAGGAAGCGTTTCCGACCCCATAAAGTATATACATTCTTGATCAGGATCACTAGCCGAGTCGATCTAGCCATGCCCGTCTGTCCGTCTGTCCGTCCGTCCGTCTGTCCGTATGAACGCTGAGATCTCGGAAACTATACAAGCTACAATAATGGGATTAGGCATGCGGATTCCTGAGATTCCTGCGCAGCGCAAGTTTGTTTCAGCAGAGTGCCACGCCCACTCTAACGCCCACAAGCCGCCCAAACCTGTGGCTCCTACAGTTTTGATACTGGAATAAACATTTTAACTGAAATGTATTGCACTCGTCAATGCCTATCGATTGATCTAAAAAAAAATTTGCCAAGCCCACTCTAACGCCCATAACGCTTAAGTCTGTCTACCGCCTGTAGGTGGCGCATTTTAATCTCGCTTTGCTGCTTGCATATCTCCATTTCCCTTTGGTCCCTTTAGCTGAGTAACGGGTATCTCATAGTCGAGGTACTCGACTATAGCGTTCTTCCTTGTTTAACATATTACCTCCTAGGCTTGGAAGTAACATTTTTTAATTCGTTTTGAATTTCGAATTAAATTTTATCCAAATCGGACGACTATATCATATAGCTGCCATAGGAACGATCGGAAAATTGGTGGGAAAATACTATGAAACAAATTATAGTTTCGGTGTTTTTTAACACATAGCCTCCTACGCTTGGAAATAACATTTGTTTATTAGTTCTGAATTTCGAATTTTATTTTATCAATATCGGACGACGATATCATATAGCTGCCAAAGGAGCAATCGGAAAATTGGTGGGAAAATTATATTAAACAAATTATAGCTTCGGTGTTTTTATACCCTTGCAGAGGGTATATTGATTTCAATCAGAAGTTTGCAACGCAGTGAAGGAGACGTTTCCGACCCCATAAAGTGTATATATTCTTGATCAGCGTGACTAGACGAGTCGATCTAGCCATGTCCGTCTGTTTGTCTGTCCGTCCGTTTCGTCGCAAACTAGTCTCTCAGTTTTAAAGCAATCGGGCTGAAACTTTCCCAAAAGTCTTATATCTTTTGCAGGTAGTATAAAAGTCAGAAGCAGCCGGATGGGAACACTATATCTTATAGCTCCCCTAGGAATAATCGGAAAAAATTTTTTTTTAATTATATCTTTGGTGTTTTTAACATATAACCTCCTAAGCTTAGAAATAACATTTTTTAATTAGTTTTGAATTTCGAATTAAATCTTATCAAAATCGGAAAACTTATCATAAAGCTGCCATAGGAACGATCGGAAAGTTGGTGGGAAATTAAAATATGAAACAAATTATACCTTCGGTGTTTTTTAACATATAACCTTCTACGCTTGGAAATAACATTTTTTAACTAGTTCTGAGTTTCGAATTTAATTTTATCAAAATCGGATGACTATATCATAAGGCTGCCATAGAAACGATTGGAAAATTGGTGGAAAAATAATATGAAACAAATTATAGCTTCGGTGTTTTTTAACATATAACCTCCTACGCTTGGAAATCACATTTTTTAATTAGTTCAGAATCCTCGTACGTTATAAACGATGTTATCTGCCCTAAGACTGCGCATTTAGTTCCGTCAGTGGTTTTTACACAACCGGAACTCTTTTGAATATTCTTGAGAGACTGAATTGCTCGCGCAGCTACATTTCCTAATCAACTAATCGTCCCTCCTGAATCTAGTAGTGCCGTATAAGTCTTTCCCTCTATCGATATTTTCGTATATAATCGGCTATCTTCGCTTTAAAAAATCAAAAAAATTATTCTTTTGCGAGTCTCGAAAATCTTTCTCCAAAATACTTTTCCAATCTTTCATGGAGTGGTTATACCCGTTACTCGTGGAGTAAAAGGGTATACTAGATTCGTCGGAAAGTATGTAACAGGCAGAAAGAAGCGTTTCCGACCCCATAAAGTATATATATTTTTGATCAGGATCACTAGCCGAGTCGATCCAGCCATGTCCGTCTGTCCGTATGAACGCTGTGGTTTCGGAAACTATAAAACCTGCAATACTGGGATTTCGCATGCAGATTCTAGAGATTCCAGCGCAGCGCTGGTTTTTTTCGTCAGTGTGCCACGCCCACAAGCCACACAAAACTGTAGCTTCTACAATTTTAATGCTAGATTTTAAGTTTTAAATGGAATGTACTGTTCTCATCAATACCTATCAATTGACCCAAAAACAGTTTGCCACGCCCTTGTAACGCCCAAAAACCGCCCACAAATTTCATAAAAACTTAAATATGAACGCGGATATCTCGGAAACTATCGAAAATAGAGAATTGGGATTTTAGATTTGTATTCCTTATCCGCGCAAGTTTGTTACGCGAATATGCCACGCCCACGCTGACGCCCACAAACAGCCCAAGCCTGTGGCGCCCACAATATGTATACTAGAAAAAAAATGTTAACTGAAATTTATTAGTCTCGTCAATACCTATCGATTCACCCATAACGCTTAAATTTGTCTACCGCCCACATATCCATATATTGAGATCGCGCGTAGGTGGCGCATTACAATCTCGCTTTGCTGTTTACATATCTCCATTTTCATTTGGTCCCCTTATCTGAGTAACGGGCATTATGATAGTCGAGGTACTTGACTATAGCGTTCTTCCTTGTTTAGATTTTTGATTTTAGATTTCATTGTACAAATTGATTTATTTTATGAAATACATGATTGCTATAATATTTCAGATGTTGGGTTCTTAAGGTATTCTAGTGGCTAGGCGATTTTGTTCCACGTTTAGAGGATTTGATGATTTACAGAGAGGACGGTTGAGTGGGGTGTTAAGATCTAGGAGGTATTTGTGGGTTATTTTTAAGTGGCCCAACCAGAGTCTTATAAATGTGTATTAGTCAATTCGGATAATTTTCTTATTACTGTTAATTTTTTTGTACCATGTGTTGCATTTATCTAAGAATTTTTTTAAAGTATTTTATATTTTTGTTGTGTGTATATATTATGTATGTTGCTTCTCTTGCAGTTCAGTGTGCGAGTTCCTTTCCTTTAATGGTAAAGTAACCTGGGGTCCATAATATTCATATTTGAGGTTGCTTTAATTCAATTAGCGATCTGATATATGCGGTCTATTTGTTGAGGATTAATGGGTTGCAGATTGCTGCGATCGCTCCTAGGCAGTCAGAGCAGATTACAATTTCTTCTCTCATGCTTGTTGCAATTATGATGGCTTCGAGGATTCCGATAATGTCTGCTGCTAAGATTGACGGGGTAGCTTTCCGTAGTGCAATGATTCTGTTTCGGTGGATAGCAACGGTTGGGATTGAGTTTTGTTTAGATCCGTCCGTGTAGATAAATGTATGGTTTTTTGGAAGGTTTCCTTCGTTTTATAGAGAAAGAATGTTTCGGTGATGTGTTGGGTTTTTGAAGTTCTGTAGCGAGGTATTGATTTGGTTTTGGGGTATTTGCCATGATGATTTGGCTTTGTATAGTTTGGTTAGCTTAAAGGGTAAATTAAGAAGCTTGCAATAGCATGTTCTAGTGTTGACATCAATTTTTTGCTTGGGTTTTTGGATTGGTTAATTTGTGTATTGGTATATTCTTGGAGCGGATGAGGTTTTTAAAAAGGTTGATTGTAAGGTGGTATCATCGATGCTCGATTGTTGGAATTCCGGATTCGTAGAGGAGGTTTTATGTTTGTGTGGTGCGAACCTAGGACTGTTCTAAGAGCTGCGCTTAATGTGGTTTTTAATTTATTTAATGCGTCTTTCGGGGCGTAGTGAGTTTTAGATATAAGTATGGCTTTTGTAATGTCGAATTTACCTTTTTCTTTTCTTTTTCTTTTACTTAAGTATTCTTTAATTTTAGATTTAAGTTGAGCTGCGATCCAACATAACATAAGTGGCAGATTGTTCCACAAACGGATAGCATTTACGAAGATCTGCCTATTAAAGCACAGCGAATTATATCTTGGGCATATAAGTTTATTAGATTTTGTTGATGTGGCTGATGAAAGTTTGTTATATACATTTTAAGGTTCTTGGGATGTCACTGTTTTATGAAATTAGAGTCCTAGAGTGTGTGATACATTGTCAAGTTGATTCAAATTTAAACATGATAGAACGCTATGTCCTATCAGATACCCGCTACTCATCTTTTAAATTTAGAATTTATATATGTTGGAAAATTGGCAAAAAATATTTGCAGATCTGTAAAGCTTTTACCCGTAAAATTTACGTGCTCGGACTTCCGGTCCTTTAACTGCTTCTAGTGCTATTCAACACTGAACTAAGATCATCCGTCATCGTGGCAGTTTTAGAGCTATCTAGATGAAACCTTTTCAAAAGTCGCATCGGAGAACTATATCCTACAGCTCCCATAGAAAAAAAAAAAAAATTTTGTTCTCTCTCCCTTGCTCTCATTTCTCGGCTCTGCTTTTGTTTCAGCCAGCGCCAAGAATGAGAGAGCAACACATAAAATAGACAAAAAACATTTATATTTATGAATGCTTGCTAAACATACACAATTTTAAGGCACATTCTGTATTTCAAAATATTTGGTTGAATAGCTTTGTTTGAAAGAATTCTATTTGCCGCGGATATTAGATTGCAATTTTTTACGTCCACACACATGCATAAATACATATGTGTTGTATGTATGTCGTTTTCTGGCTCTACCCTGCAGTACCATTCAGCGCTTATTGAGCACTCAATCACTGCAAAAAGCTCATCACTCAGCGCTCAATGAGCGCACAATTTGTATGGAGCTATGTGCTGAAATTAACATAGGCATGTCCTAGGGTTCATCAGTGCTCAAAAAATAGCACTCATTGAGCGCTTTTTTGAGCACCCTCCTGAGCGCTCGATTGAGCAGCTGAAAAAGCACACGTTCAGCACATGTTGAGCGCTCGATTGAGCAGCTGAAAAAGCGCACGTTCAGCACATGTTGAGCGCTCGATTGAGCCGCGATAAAAGCACACATTCAGCACACGTTGAGCGCTCATTCAAGCAGCGAAAAAGCGCACTTTCAGCGCACGTTGAGCGCTTAGCAGCAAAAAAAATTTCAGTTGTAATTTTTATTTTTATTTGTTTATTTTAAAAATTGAGCTCGGGGGTTTCCGGTGTTATCGGGGTCGCTGGCACCTCCTCCTCAGCATCTGGTTTTTAACGCACCGCATTGCCATCTGCAGCGCCTTTTCGGGAGGCTCCGAGGGATCGACCATGGCGATTGCATCTAGTATTAGAAAAAAATTAGTTTTAAAAATAAAACAAGACGAGAATAAAAACGAGTGACCGAAAGTAATCGTTATTTGTAAGATTTATTTATAATAAAAGAAATGTTATCTTTGGCATTCAATGTAAAAATCCCAGAAGTCTTTTAAAAATTAAACTTACAAACAATAGTTACTTTCAGCCTCAATAAAAACTTACTTAATAAGTAAGTTGTGGGACAGAACAAGTTCCTCGGATAATATGCTTAAGATGGAACGATTTAGCCTTCCATTTTTTTATAGATTTACCTTCAGCCTTGTCTAAAAATATAAGAAAATGCAAAAAATATCGAGAAGAAATTAGCAAACTTTTGTTTTCGGTCACTTGATTTATTTTATTTTGTTGTAAACAATTTTTACGAAAAATAAACCACACATTATTTATGTATTTTATATTATTTATTAAAACATTTATTTATTTTGCAGTTGCGGAAAAAAATAACACTTTTCCAGGAACTGAAAATTGGAGATGTTTGAGATTTTTATTTAAATACGTACACAAAAGTAAGAATTGTTGTTAAATGTTATTAATATTCATTTTTATCGAATTTTAACCACAAATATAAGTTTTAAAAACAAACATCTCTTATTTTTTGTCCCTAGAAACTTTGCACTCAATAAGATTTTTAAATTCTTTCACAGATTTGTTTATTATATGCACCATTTGTTGCTTTTCACGTCAAAAATTAATATTTTTCACAGCTATTTTTTTCCGCCACGTGTTATTTTGGGAATCTTGTATTTCCCTTATTTTTAATATAGATTATCTTGTTTTTTACTCTCACTGTTTTCAATATTATTAGTCTGCGACAGACTTACCTGGGAATCGTTTCTTTTTCACTTTTAAGGCACTAATTTAATTTAATTTAGTAAATTGCTGGTATGTTTGCTTCAACTTCTAACTCCTTCACTAAAGTAAACGCAAGTGAAAAGACGAAAAAAGGCGCGTGCCTTCCAGAAAAACAACAAGCAACAACAACAACGGTTCCGCTAAGCCGTTGTTGTTTTTTTTGCATGTCCCGTTTGGTCTATGCATCTTGCACATAAAAGCAGGGTATTTATAGACATATTCGACTATGCAAATCGGTTTATAAAAATATATTTTTAAAACTTTACATATTATTAAATTATATTAATAAACATATAAATTTGTTTAAGAAATACAAATATTTTAAAACAGAAACCTATTATTTTAAATCGTTGTTTTATCATTTACGAACAAATGTCGCACTATTCAAAAGGCAAGGGTGCACAAAAGTCTATATATTTTAGTTGCTGGGCCTCCTTCCCATCACACGCACTTTTCCGTCTGAGACATGGAGAGAGAGGGAGAGCCCAAAATTACTTTTTGTGCGTTCTCTTTGCGGACCCGACTGAGAGCGCGTCGCTTTGCGCTCAGCTCTGCCGGCGTCGCTGGCTTCTCTGCCGACGTCGCAGTCGGCTTCGTGATGATTGGGCGCTTAACTCAATTGTGGAACTGCAGGGTAATGTTAAAATAATACACAGACCGCTATATTTCATTTTCTGTAAACAAATACGGTAGTAAATTAAATAATTAGTTTTTAGTTATCAAAAAATCGGAATGCTCTGAACATACAATGCTCCTGCGGGAAGAACTTCTGTGGACAAAAAGGCTAATTTGTTTGTAAAATGGAAAATGTTTGTTTATTCTTCTAAATTAATTTCATTCCTTTTAAACTAATCCCCTCCCTAAAAAATACACTTATGCCGACGTTTTTCCCAATCCTCAAAACATGCCAAATAGTCCCTTTCCGTTATAACAACTGAATTGGAGAAGACGCTGATGACGGCTTCTCCAATTCAGTTGTTATCTCCTCAATCGACTCGAAAAGCATTCCCTGCGAAATAATGTAATGCGTACATTTAAATCTAGACGTTTTAATTAGGAGTAGTTGTTGAATAAAATAGTGCGTCGTAGTAGTACAGTGTCGAAAACGCTTTATTCTACCTGTTACATACTTTCCGAAGAATCTAGTACATCTTTTTAATCTACGAGTAACGGGTATAAACGTATCTGTCGATGGAAATTAAGGCTCTATTTGCATATGCGCATATCACGAAAATCGTAGTGTCCAAAAACTTCGTCTCCATAAAATAAGGTTGGAACAATAACCACTTCCCAGCAGTACCATTCATCAGCGCTGATTTTGTAAGCAAAGTGGTGATAATAACATGTCCTACAATTCATCACTGCACAAAAACTGGCACAAATTCATCACCTTTTAGGCGCCTTTTTTGCCTAAAATAAGGGCGTACTGTTCTGCGTGGCGTGTCGTTGATAATCAATTTCTTATCATTTGTGGTATAGATCGGTTCCTTAGAGATTACAACACACTTGGATTTTTTTGGGCTTATACTCAAGCCATAACCTCTTACCAATTTCTTGATTACTTATAGCATTTTATTGCTAGAACTCACGCAATCATTTAAATGCCTCATTTGATTGCGCTTATTTCTCCCTTGTGGAGATCGCGAGATATTTAGATCAAAGTGTTAATGGGAAAAGACACCATGGTTCCAAAGGAGTGAAAAGAACTTATAGGTCTTGTCCTTTTGTTGTAGGGAAATGGATCAAGCGACGTCCCTATTAAAGCTGCGCACCGCAGGCACAAGGCATACAAAAGTAAATTATTAGTGGCGGTGCAAGTGTGGTAAGCGGAAAAGCGGCGAAAAATGTATATGTTTATTTCTTATAGTGACCTTTGGTAGGACAAGCAACGTGTCTGATTTTCAAGGATAAAAAAAACCACTCTGTTAAATCGGCAAAGCCTTCGGGTAAGAGGGTTTTTCTTAAGTTGTTAGGATAGAAAATTAATAAAAAAATGAATTTTGTGGTTCTTTGGTGGTC
Organism: Drosophila suzukii; assembly: GCF_043229965.1. NCBI lineage: Eukaryota > Metazoa > Arthropoda > Insecta > Diptera > Drosophilidae > Drosophila > Drosophila suzukii. Next base: position 2,199,338 of record NW_027255941.1, on the reverse strand, counting down.
TCGTCAAAAGAATAAAAATGTTCCATTTCTAGGCCACAAATAAGCGCCTGCGATGCCGCCAGACGAAACAACAACGACAACCATCTATCTATTGGCTGGCAGGAGTTCCAAGGAGTTGAAACCAATCGCACGAAATTTTGCCATAGCCTACATCCCAGTTTTGTTGTTGCCTTGTGAACGAACGCAGAAGCCGCCGCCGAAAATACACAAAGGATCCTGCAGCTGAATCAGCATTGTCTGATGGGGCGATCGCTTTTAGTTATAAGTAAACTTAGTTAAAAATCATATTGATTAAATTTAATGCCTTGCAAAGAGAATGAGCTGTTAACGTGTTTTTGGAGATTGTAGTCTTTTTTAATAGGCATGGCAAAGTAGGACTTTAAACCTTTAAATTTCTTCCAAACAGATTGGTAGCGGATAACTCGGTTGGAAACTCGTGGATCTCAACAAAGCCAAAGAGTCAATCCAGAAATAAGTTTTTAATCTAGCTGTACAAAAACAAATGCAGTGCCGGGCCCTCTGCCAAAACAAATTTCGAAAAAAAAACGGTTAGAAACTAAAAGCAAAGTGTGGGAACCCGTGTCAGCTGATCGGGATTCGAGCCCAACACGGGATACATAAACTCACCACGACGCGTGGTGGATCGCGTCGTATGTTGAGTTCAAGAAGGAGTCGACGATAAGCAACGAAAGCGAGCGGTAGCGAGCAATAGCGACTGTTTAATAAATGTTATTAAAACTACTATACGCGTGTTATTAAAATCTATTACTGACGGATAAGAAAGACTACTGAGTATTAATAAAATAAACGACCGCTGCCAACGAATGCAGGTAAAGAAAAAAAAGTGCATAAGCTGGAAAAGGGAATAGAGATGCATACATATATGTATGTATATATTCCTGCACGTGCAGCGCTCATGTATGTGCGAAATGTACATGCGATGTGTAGTTGTATGTAAATGTGTGAATATGCAAGCTTGGTACGCCACAAAACGAATAAGTGGGTAAAACGTCCGTTCATCGAGAGCCGATTAAATTCAGGCTGATGAAATAAAAAGAAAAGAAGAGACAAGAAAAAGGAAACTGGAAAAGTTTCGATCACGTCCGTTCATCGAGAGCCGATTAAATTCAGGCTGATGAAGTAAAAAAAAAGAAGAAAAGAAGAAAAAAAAAGGAAAGAAGAGACAAGAAAAAGGAAACGGGAAAAGTTTCGACCACGCCACGAAAAATAGGTGGGTGAAGCAAGTGTGCGGATTAAATTCCTGCAGATCTAAAGAGAAGAAACACACCACGAAAAGAAAAATAAGAAAGAGGTGGTGGTAGATGAGAGAGAGATTTAAGTGCAAAAGCGAATGTAAAAAGGCATAGCAAAAGCGCATGTTTAAGAGCGTGGTGGAGTTGAAAATAAAGCAAATGATAATAACAACGAATTGTTATTATTGGAGCTGAAAAAAAGTTGGTTGTTATTATTTTTCTTGAATTTCAGTAATCTACCGAAATGGCGGAGCTAAAACCATTTCTATTTCAAGCATTTGACAAGGCGTTGTGGAGAAATGAGTGGGAGACATGGCTGCGCTCTTTTACCATCTACATAGAGTCGGAGGAGATAACGTCTGTGTACAAAAAGCGAAATAAGTTGCTGCACCTGGGTGGACCGCAGTTGCAGGCAGTGGTGTACAACTTACCCGGGGCACTTGTTGCGTTCGACGAGGAAGCCAATAATGACATTTTTACACCTCTAGTGGATAAATTAACCGAGTATTTTTCTCCACAACGGAACTCGGTTTTCGAGAGGCACCTTTTCCGGACTATGGTTCCTGTGGAAGGTGAAGGCTTTACCGAATTCTTAACGCGTTTGCGTCGACAAGTTGCAAAGTGCTCTTTCGGCGAAACCAAGAAGGAAATTGAGGAGATCTGTCTCAAAGACAAAATCATAGATGTCTGGGCGCCGGTGGACTTAAAAAGGAAGCTCTTGGAGAACGAATTTACTTTAAATGATTTTGTAAAGATGTGTCACATCGAAGAGCAGGTTAACAGGCAGACAGAGACGATGGGTGCAGCTGGCCAACAAAGCACAATTCAGAGAGTTTCACATCAAAAGACACGAAACCCTGATACACTGCAAGAATGTGGTCGTTGCGGAAGAAAGGGACATAGGGAGAGCAGCCCAGATTGCCCAGCACGAAGCGCCACATGCAGGAAATGCTCAAAGATTGGACACTTCGCACGGAAATGCAAGACCAAAATAAGAGCAGGCAACCACGACGCGGACGGGCCTTGGGCAAAACGGCCACGGCGTACAGACACACACATCAGGCTGGTTAATTGTGAGTCTGTGCACGACGGAGAAAAGTCAGCAAACTCTGATTGTTTTCGAGTAGCCACCAAGGGGAATAATGACGAGATTATTCCATGCAAAGTCGGCGGCAGGACAATGGAAATGGTTATCGACTCTGGTTCCAAACACAATCTATGCAGTCAAGCAGATTGGCAGAAACTTATCGACGACCAGGCAACCATTTTCAACATGCGCACTAAATCATCGAACCAGTTCCGTTCTTATGCTTCTGATCAACCTCTCAAAATATTAAGAGTATTTGAAGCTCCGATAAGCGTAAAAAGGGACCCGGAGGTAATTGCTACGTTTTACGTCATAGAAAACAGCAGACAATCACTACTAGGATGTGACACTGCGATACAACTCAATGTTTTAACAAGGAAGAACGCTATAGTCGAGTACCTCGACTATCAGATACCCGTTACTCAGCTATATGGAGATATGCAAGCAGCAAAGCGAGATTAAAATGCGCCACCTACCGGCGGTAGACAGATTTAAGCGTTATGGGCGTTAGAGTGGGCGTGGCAAATTTATTTTTGGATCAATCGATAGGTATTGACGACACCAATACATTTCAGTTAAAATTTTTTATCTAGCATGCAAATTGTGGGCGTCACAGGTTTTCGCGGTTTGTGGGCGTTTAAGTGGGCGTGGCAAACTTTTTTTTGGGTCAATCGATAGGTATTGATGAGAACATTACATTTCAGTTAAAATTTTCTATCTAGCATCAAAACTGTAGGTGTTACAGTTTTGGGCGGTTTGTGGGCGTTAGAGTGGGCGTGGCAGTCTACTGAAACAAACTTGCGCTGCGTAAGAAGCTCAGGAATCTGTACGCCAAATCTCAATAGCCTAGCTCTCATAGTTTCCGAGATCTCAGCGTTCATCCGGACAGACAGACGGACAGACGGACAGACGGACAGACGGACAGACGGACAGACGGACAGACGGACATGGCTAGATCGACTCGGCTAGTGATCCTGATCAAGAATATATATACTTTATGGGGTCGGAAACGCTTCCTTCTGCCTGTTACATACTTTCCGACGAATCTAGTATACCCTTTTACTCTACGAGTAACGGGTATAAAAATAGGGTTAAACATAAATCGAGTTGAGCAGATTGGTGCGTTCCCCAAATGGAAAGATGTTCAGATAAGGCTTTCAATTGATCCAACGGTGGTGCCTGTCAAACAACCCATGAGGCGAGTCCCGACGGCGCTGGAGCACAAGGTAAACGCAAAACTAGAGGAAGCCCTAAAATTTGATATTATAGAGCCGGTAACTGGGCCGAGCGCTTGGATATCGCCAGTGGTCATCGTGTTTAAATAATGTGGAGATATTCGAATGTGTTTGGACATGCGCAGAGCCAATAAGGCCATAAAAAGGGAAAATTATCCTCTTCCGACGTTCGACTCATTGATGACCAAATTGAAGAACGCTAAATACTTTTCTCGGCTTGACCTAAAGAACGCCTATCATCAACTTGAGCTTGACGTTGCGAGCCGGGAGATAACGACAATCATTACACATCGTGGGCTGTTCAGGTATAAGAGGTTGCTATTTGGAGTGAACTCAGCTCCGGAGATTTTCCAGAGGCTTATGGAGGAGATGCTGGCACAGTGCCCAAATGCCATAAACTATATTGACGATGTTATAGTTTTTGGCAATACCCTCGAGGAGCACGACATGGCGCTGAGCGCGGTGAAAGATGTTTTTGTGGGCCGTAATGTGGTGCTCAACGAGGAGAAGTGTGTTTGGCGGACAACTAAGCTGAAATTTCTTGGTCATATCCTCTCTGAGAAGGGGATTGAGGCGGATCCAGGCAAGATTGAGGTAATACAAAACTTTTGAGAACCCAAAAATAAGGAAGAGGTCCGCAGCTTTTTGGGTTTGGTCACGTATGTTGGAAAGTTTATACCAGACTTGGCGGATACGGCAGAGCCATTGAGATGATTGCTCAAATTGAACGAGAAATTCATATGGGGTGAGGCGCAGAAGTTAGCTTTTAAACAATTAAAGGAAAAGGTTTCGGTAGTCCCCATGCTGTCCTATTTTACCTTGACTGATCGGACTAAGTTGATTGCGGACGCTAGTCCGGTAGCGTTAGGAGCGGTATTGGTGCAACTAGACAAAGATAAAATTCCCCGTATTATCTCGTTCGCCAGCAAGACTTTATCGGAGGTAAAAAAAAGGTACTCTCAAACAGAAAAGGAAAGTCTCGCGTTAGTCTGGGCGGTAGAAAAGTTTTATTTTTATTTGATCGGATTAGAATTTGACCTAGTAACAGACCACAAACCTCTGGAGGCTATATTTAAGCCCACTTCCAGACCTCCAGCCCGCATCGAAAGGTGGCTTCTACGCCTACAATCTTACCGTTTCCGAGTCGTGTATAAGCCAGGAAAAGAAAACATCGCAGACTCATTGTCGAGACTGTCCCAGGAAACCGAGTCAAACTCATTCGATTGGCAGGGGGAGAAAAACATTTTTCATATCGTCTCAAATTCAATTCCAGTTTTTCTCAAGGCTAGGTTTTCCCCAAACATTAACAGCGGACAACGGTCGCCAGTTTATAAGCGCGGAATTCAAAGAATTTTGTACAACAAACGGGATCGAGTTGCGTACAACTCCTCCATATTGGCCACAAGCGAACGGCGAGGTGGAGAATATGAATAAATCGCTGGTTAAACGTCTCAAAATCGCATATGCGAGTAGAAGTAACAATAAGAAGGAGTTGCAAAAGTTCGTTCTTATGTATAATGTAACACCGCATAGTACAACGGGTGCAGCTCCAACCCAGCTGATGTACAATCGGACGATTCGAGATAAAATTCCCGGAATTGAGGATATTTCGGATCAGGATGTGGACTCGGAGGAAAGAGATAGGGACATGTGCCAGAAAGAAAAAGGGAAGAAGGTAGCAGATGCAGCAAGAGGAGCAAAAGATATTCAATTAACTGTAGGTGACAGGGTTCTAATTAAAAATGTTATTTTCCCCCACAATCTAACACCAACGTTCGATCCAACGGTTTACGAGGTGACCAGCAGAGACGGTGATGTGGTCCAGGTAACCGGAAATGGGAAGTCGTATACCAGGAACGCCAGTCACCTCAAGAAAGTCGAATCCTCTGCTGCAGTTCAGCCGGAGGAGGGCCAATCCCCGAAAAGGACTGATGAATCATTCCCGGCCAAACCAATTGACGCGGAGCTCACCTCACAGATGCCACAGGGAGGTCTAAAACTGAGTCTGAAAAAAAAGGAGAGATGTGGGAACCCGTGTCAGCTGATCGGGATTCGAGCCCAACACGGGATACATAAACTCACCACGACGCGTGGTGGATCGCGTCGTATGTTGAGTTCAAGAAGGAGTCGACGATAAGCAACGAAAGCGAGCGGTAGCGAGCAATAGCGACTGTTTAATAAAAGTTATTAAAACTACTATACGCGTGTTATTACTGGAGTATTACACAAAGTAACCGAGGGGCTTCTGCATTTATAAGAGAGATACATTAATGTAACAGGACAGGATAGTAGTGGTAGACATTTACACCCAAAAGCCGAAAAAAATTGTGTGTGCACTAACTTAAATTAGTAACATTATCACTTATGATACAAATGAGCTTCACAATCGGATAAAAGACTAGGCAAATCATTCACATACATTGAAAATAGCAATGACCAGGACAGATCGAGTAAGCAGGCTTAAGCTAGAAAGTTGACTTCTCGAGACAACTGCCTGAAGCCTCCCATCAAGACAGGATTTTATAAATTCAAATTGCAGTACATGAAAAGTTAAAAAGATTTTAAGTTTTGTAATCAAAATATAGTGGCTTACAGAGTCAAATGCTTTACTGTGGTCAAGAAGGGTTAGAAAAGTCACTCAATTAATTTCAAGTTCTTTACGAATGCCTTTCACGATATGAAATAAGAAACAAACTTGCTATGCGCAGGAAGTCCAAGAATCTGCATGCCAAGTTCCAACACTCTAGCTCTTACAGTTTCCGAGATCTCAGCATTCATACGGAGAGACGGGCATGGCTAGATCGACTCGATTAGTGATCCTGACCAAGAATATATAGACTTTATGGGGTCGGAAACGTTTTCTTCTACCGGTTGCAAATTTTCTGACGAATCTATTTCCATATCTTTGCAATGGAGTATCATATTACAATGCTTTTGGTACCAATCGACGCATGTTTCGGTAAGAATATACAAAATTAAACACTTATAAATTGAAAAGCTTTCAAATTTGTTCTTCTCCTTGTTAGTTAAAATCGAGAGAAAACGCCTCGTTGGCCTCGACTGTACTTAGCTAAGATTGGTTCAAGGTACATGGTGACATGCAAGCAGCAAGGCGACTGTTTCCAAGACTGCACCATACGCTGTTACGTCGGGAGAAAGTCTTGGGCCGAGGGAATTGCGTCCTGAGCCGGCACGCTGGCTGCTAGCCAACTCGCCGTATTTGGGGTGGGTCCCTTGGAAACCACTCCCTCTCCAACATAACGAGAAAAAATTTATCGAGCCTAAAAAAGATATAATATGAGTTAAAAGATTGATTACATTTTTGTTTTAAGAAATCAAACTTTTCTTTATTGAGTTGGATTTAGAACGAACTTTACTTAGTCTTAACGATTTTTATTTATAACTACCCGTCGCTCTTTCGCTGCCACCGACTCTGCCGATGTTGTCGATACTGCCGACGTTCTTCTTTATCATTGGCTGCTGATCTTGCTACCGTTGCTGACACCTTTGCCGTTGACCAATTTTAATTGTAATAGGCTAGTGCATTTTTATTCTTGTACTTGTTGGATGCATCTAGTCGGGTTCAATAAACTTGGAAAATTCGCTGTTCTATACTCTCCCACGCAGTTGCGTGGAATTCGTTTCGATTTGGCTGATCTATATCTAGCGCATTGCACTGCTGTTGGCTGTGCAATCAATTCGTACTCTTACTTTTGTTGGCGTTAGCTTCTAAGCGTAATTTGTTTCCGAAGAACTTTATTGAGGGCATTTAACTGCTGTTCATTGAGCAATAAATGCTAACTCTTATTTTTATTTTATTTTTAATATTATTTTGGGTGTTAGCTCTTCCCTCCTTAAAGCGACTGTCCTTGCGCGCAACATAAAAGAGAACAGGTCCGAAATACGGGGTTTTCCTACAGTTTTGGAGTGGAAACTGGTACACTTTGCGTTGATCTCCGCCTTCGCAAGAGTTCCGTGATCGCTCCTATTTATTAATTGAAGTAGTATTCTTAGTTTTTCCAGCGTTTTTGTATTGTTTATGTTTAGTTCCTGTAATGATCATTGGTAAGGAGACAACTTTTTCTAACTTCGTCTCTCCCATTAGTTGGAATATCGAGGATTCTGTAGACATTTTTCATCCAGCGAGACTGGAACTTTGAAGTCGATCAGCTGTATTGTGCCTGGCAGTACTTCCTCGAAGTCCGGTATATGTTGTTATTGATAATCTTACAATCTGGTTCTCGAAGGTTAAAGAGAGCGTTTTTGCAAGTATCGTTGGCTTAAGCCTAACAAATTTTCTGATTTACAAATTGTTTTATCATTATGCCACGCGAAAGATTTATATGTTGCAAAAAATTGTATCTTAAATTTTTTTTTGCTTTAATTTTTATAGTTCTAAAATTATCTTCTTAAATGGTTGGGAAGCTAATTTTGTGGCTAATTTTACTTTACCGAACTCCAATAAATCTTCTGTTTTAAAAAAAAAGTTATTTTCTTTGTATACCCTTGTAGAGGGTACTATGATTAGAAGTATAAAAAGACGTATTCCGGGACAATAGGCATATAAATGGCCCCCCAGCCCCCTTCCCGCCTCATTAACATATGCGGGTTCTAGGACAATCAGCACAATCCGATAAGTTAACTGATTCTAATGGGCTTTGAAGTCATAAAAATGTCACGATCATGTCCATAAAGATTATACTTAAATGCCCCTATCGCCGCCCACATCACCATGTGACAATATTGATCTTGTATCATTCCCCCCTTTTATGTGCAATTAATAGTCACGTGAGAAAGGTGCACGTGAGAAAGGTCGCACACCCGAAGTATTCAAAGATGGTTATCCTAGAGAAACATGTCCGATCATGTTGGGCAATAATGTTTTCTATGATTGTAAAACTATTTTAGAAATCAAAAGAACCCCAATAAAATAAATCTCACAAGTTAATAATTCTCAGATGTGGAATATTTTCAAACACACATTTTTGTTTTCGCTCCAGAACGTTTAACTGGTAAATTGTCTAAGATTCTCTCCTTTCCACAAATGGGTCATAAACAAGGAATTCAAGCAAGAGCTACCCGAACATGCGCACCTGTCCATTACCTGACCGCAATAAAAGGGACACATGCACGAGCCTGAAAGCGCACGCTCATTGACAAGACCATGAGGCTCACGCCAACGACCTCACGGCTGGATCGGACAACTATATCTTATAGCTCCCATAGGAATAATCAGAAAATATAATTTAAAACAAGGAAGAACGCTATAGTCGAGTACCTCGACTATCAGATACCCGTTACTCAGATAAATAGAGATATGCAAGTAGCAAAGCGAGATTAAAATGCGCCACCTACCGGCGGTATACAGATTTAAGCGTTATGGACTTTAGAGTGGGCGTGGAAAACTTTTTTTGGGTCAATCGATAGGTATTGATGAGAACATTACATTTCAGTTAAACTTTTTATTCTACCATCAAAACTGTAGGAGCCACAGTTTTGGGCGGCTTGTGGGCGTTAGAGTGGTCGTGGCACTCTACTGAAACAAACCTGCGCTGCGTAAGAAGCTCAGGAATCTGCACGCCAAATCTCAATAGCCTAGCTGCCATAGTTTCCGAGATCTCAGCGTTCATCCGGACAGACAGACGGACAGACGGACATGGCTAGATCGACTCGGCTAGTGATCCTGATCAAGAATATATATACTTTATGGGGTCGGCAACGCTTCCTTCTGCCTGTTACATACTTTTTGACGAATCTTGTACACTCTTTTACTCTACGAGTAACGGGTATAAAGATTATTTCTTTGGTGTTTGTTAACATATAACCTTCTTCGCTTGGAAATAACATTTTTTAATTAGTTCTGAGTTTCAGATTTAATTTGATCAAATTTGGACGACTATATGATATAGCTGCCATAGGAACTATCGGAAAATTGGTGTGAAAATAATATGAAACAAATTAAAGTTTCGGTGTTTTTTAACATATAACCTCCTACGCTTGGAAATAACATTTTTTAATTAGTTCTGAATTTCGAATTTAATTTTATCAAAATCGGACGACAATATTAATAGCTGCCATAGGAGCGATCGGAAAATTGGTGGTAAAATAATATGAAGCAAATTATAGCTTCGGCGTTTTTTAACATATAACCTCCTACGCTTGGAAATATCATTTTTTAATTAGTTCTGTAATTCAAATTTAATTTTATCAAAATCGGACGATTGCCATAGGAACAATCGGAAAATTGGAGGGAAAATAATATGAAACAAATTATAGCTTCGGTGTGTTTTGACATATTATCTAATACTATTGGGAATATAATTTTTTGTATTTTTAAATTTAAGAATTATAACAGCAAGGGTATACAAACTTTGGCTTGCCGAAGTTAACTTCGTTTCTTGTTTAAAGATATATTCCACTACTGTGCAATACGAATGCTTTTGCTTGTGAATACGAATGAATTTATTTTGATAGATTTAGCCCATGTAATTGCGTATATAATATTTGTTTTTCCTTTTTTTTCATAACTGATATATATATACTTTAAAGTGTTTGCTTTTGACTTATAATTTCCTCCGAGGTCTAATAACTTTTAATAGTGTATTAATAACATTAGTTGGTTAATTTTTCTATAATCTAATCCGTTAATTACTACTTGTTTATTGTTCTTTTCCAATTGCTCAATTATCTTATTTTCTAAGATCTCGTAGTCATGGTGGTCTGGTGATCCCGCCAACCATTTCCATTATTATTCCATTACCTATTGCCCTTTTCTGTCTTTTTTGAGTTTGGAGTAGGCGTTTATTAGTATGGATTAGTAATGGATGAGATGCAGTGAGTCAGTGAAATAAATCTTCTAATTTCTTGGGTGTTTCTTCCTAGCTTTGTAAATTAAAGATGTGGATAAATTTAATTGTTCCGTCTTGCTGTGGTTATCCCCAAGCATGTTTGTAAAAATAACAGAAATATAATCTCTCGGCGTGCTTTCGTGATTACATAATCGGGAAGTTCCCTTTTATATCACGCTATAGCGTGTCGGTTAGCTTTTGAACGCAATTTGTTTTTTAAGAACTTTAATGAGGGCATTTAACTGGTGATGATTGTGCAATCAATGCTTACTCGTATTTTTATTTGATATTAAATATTATTTTAGTTGTGAACTTATTAAAGGTCGTTAGTCTTCTGTACACACAGCCCCACAAGCTTAGCTGACGCTTGATCGTAACACGATCGGGCTGTGTTTCGGTCACATACCCTCCGTAAGCCAAATTGATAGCGGGCCGTGCTATACGATCCCCTATTGTCATAGTCGTCGGTCGAAAGTTATATCATTGATCTTGTCCCCTTCTTTTATTTTTCCAGCTCCCCTTTTTAAATGGGTTTCTACCAAGACATTAATATCACTGTGGACGGCAGTACACGTAGTGGCAAAGCGCGCAAGAGAGCGTGCGAAGACAACTACTATATATAGCCGCAGAATTGAAAATCTGCCATTATGGTCCGATCGTAACGAGTGATACACCAATCGAAAGGTATCGCACTAACTAAGAAGATTGCATACCAAGACTTTCGAAATATAGATTTGTTTGGGAGAAAAACCGGTGAAAGTGTAAAAGTAAAAATTTAGAAAATTGGAGCTGCTGGATACGGTGGGGATAAAAGCCGCTGGCTGTTTAGCTAGTTCTACTCTTACTGAGAACACGCGTCGAATGACACCTCATTTGTTGAGATCCGATGTCCCGTTCAAAAGTAATTAAAAAAACAAGATTTTCTTCTTCTCTCCAAAATGAAAATGTTTGTCCCTCTGTTTGTGGGTTTGTATGCATCTCATCTTAGTTTTAGGGTATTGGAAACCCTATGGGTGTATAAAGTAGCTTGAAATAGAAAACGTTTGTTCTACGACTTTTGGAAAAACCCGCTGGTTGAGCGCAAAATAAAAAAAAGGCTAGATTTAAAATGCTTATAGTATCTAAACAACTAATGCTACAGAAACGTGCTATATATCTCTGAAAAGATAATTTAATTTGCTAAATACTCTTTATAAAGTAAAATTGTCGGAATATAATAGATTTATAATTATGACAAAAAGTTATTTTTTAAAACCACTTTTTGATTATTTTCTCAAAATTGAGTCGAACGATTTCTTTTTAAACTTCAAATCATACAGCCCTTGAGATTTCTCAGCTTTTAATATATAAAATTTTTTGCCCTAAAAATTACCTATTGGAAGATATTAAGCAATAAAAAGTGCAACTCGTTTCAGCTCCGTATACGAAATATTTCATACTTATTGGAATAAACAAGAAAAAAACCAATTTGATGAAAATGTTCTTATTAGATTTTTTCAAACGGAAAATCTGTTATGGTTTTAGGGTCCATTACTTGCATGAAGCTAATCGAAATAGGAAACTTGATCTATTTGTTCTACAACTTTGGAAAAACCCGCTAGTTCGGCGGGAAATGTAAGAAACGACAGATTACTCTTGGAATCTGAAACTATACAGCCCTTGAGATTCCAAACTTGTGCTATTAAAATAGGTAATTGAAGCGATAAAACTTGTGCCTAATTTAGGGTGGCGTTCAGGTAAGATTAGGGGTCGAATCTGTGTGTTTGGTTTTTTAATAGCTAAGCCATATAGGGACGACTCTTAGTCATGGTATTGAGGTACTCAAACTCTTAAGCAAAAAAAACTTCTGATATCAAACAAAAACACCTTTTATCGAGGTAAAAAGTAGTGGTGAACGCGCGTTAAACAAAAATTTCTGATATCAACAATTGTGACGAAAAATGATATTACATTCGATAAAATAAATAAACTATATTAAAATTACGTATTCGGCAAGCTACAACAGAAAATTTACGTGTAATAAATAGTTACTGTTGCGGGCCGAAATCATAAATTTAATATAGTTTGTTTATTTTATCGAATGTTATATCATTTTTCGTCACAATTGTTGATATCAGAAATTGTTGTTTAAGGCGCGTTCGCCACTACTTTTTACCTCGTTAAGAGATGTTTTTGTTTGATATTTAATATTTTTAATGTTAATATTAGACACCCTCTAAGAAATAAGAACCCACATCTAATTGTAATCAAGCCAAAGGAAAACAAGGAAGAACGCTATAGTCGAGTACCTCGACTATCAGATACTCGTTACTCAGCTAAAGGGACCAAAGGGAAATGGAGATATGCAACCAGCAAAACGAGATTGAAGAGCGCGACCTACAGGCGGTAGACAGATTTAAGCGTTATGGGCGTTAGAGTGGGCGTGGCAAATATTTTTTAATCAATCAATACATTTCAGTTATAAATTTTTTTCTCTAGCATGAAAATTGTGGGCGCCACAGGTTTGAGCGGTTTGTGGGCGTTAGAGTGGGCGTGGCATATTCGCGTAACAAACTTGCGCTGGGTAGAAGGCTACGGAATGTAAATCTGAGAGCCCAATTCTCCGTCTTTGATGGTTTCCAAGATATCCACGTTAGTAGCTATTAAAAGCGGTTGCGGAGGTTTTTTAGGCGGTTTTAAATGTATTTTGTATGAGTTGTTTTTAATTGCAAGCGTATACTCATCCCATAATCAGTGTGTTTGGTATTCCACGGAACCCTCCCGTTTTATTGCATTTCAAATATTGTGACCCCTCGTTATCTTCTGAGAATGAGCAGGAGAAAGTGAACGTGCGTACCCACGAACCCGAATCTCACCCCCTACCCTCGAGTCCTTGCTCATGACTGCTTGTGCGCGAAGGTGTGAAATTTTAATTTTGTGAGTTTTTTTCAAAATGTGCAGTTTTTATTTTAGAACAGAGAAAATTATACCATTGGAAAGGGCTTGAAAAATGCTTTCCAATGATACCAAATTTTTTTTTTTTTTTTTTTAGTGAGGGGGTATACTATTTAGGGTATCGGAGGTCATCGTCGTTTTTTGCCTTTTTCAGTCGAGTAGTGGGAATATACGGGAGCGGCGGTTTTCGCAGCGGAGGTTTGGACGCTGCCGAGACTGCCGCTGCGATGACAGCCGCTGCGGTCTTATACTCTAGTTTTTCTTATATGTTATACGATTCCTTTTGAGGAGTGTGTCTAGGAAAAATGAGCGAAGAATCACTTTAATGTTCAAGTTGTATAAGACTTATAGGATCACTTTTCAGGGCTAAGGATATCGAAATTGTTTGTGTCTACGATAAAGTTAGAAGTTAGTGTATAGAAAAATTAGCTGAGGATATCGAAATTGTTTGTGTCTACGATTAAGTTAGACGGGTGTGTATAGAAAAATTAGCTAGTGGGATCACTTTAAGGTTTGTGTTGTAAATTTCTTATTGGGAACACTTTTCAGGGTTTATATCTAAAGGCCACCCAATAATATTTATGTGTAGGATAAGAAGTTTAGGTTTAAGAATTTCTTAAAACGGTGCACTGAAGCGGAAAATTGTACCGAATTTCAAATTCTGCCTCTCTCGTATATTCCCACTACTCGACTGAAAAAGGCAAAAAACGACGATGACCTCCGATACCCTAAATAGTATACCCCCTCACTAAAAAAAAAAAAAAAAAAATTTGGTATCATTGGAAAGCATTTTTCAAGCCCTTTCCAATGGTATAATTTTCTCTGTTCTAAAATAAAAACTGCACATTTTGAAAAAAACTCACAAAATTAAAATTTCACACCTTCGCGCACAAGCAGTCATGAGCAAGGACTCGAGGGTAGGGGGTGAGATTCGGGTTCGTGGGTACGCACGTTCACTTTCTCCTGCTCATTCTCAGAAGATAACGAGGGGTCACAATATTTGAAATGCAATAAAACGGGAGGGTTCCGTGGAATACCAAACACACTGATTATGGGATGAGTATACGCTTGCAATTAAAAACAACTCATACAAAATACATTTAAAACCGCCTAATAAACCTCCGCAACCGCTTTTAATAGCTACTCTTAGCTTAAGGCTTAGGAAATTCGAATGGTTGCATCGCGACATCTTATGCCAATGCTGGCCCGACCTTAACTGACCATTTATTCATATCTTGCTTACACAGAGATTGCCTTTCCTTAACCTATGTCGAAGTTGCACACCTTCGATATTTACCTACATCCAGACCCCTCCTACACCACGTTCACCCGCGGTAACTTGTTATCAATCCTTGTGTTCGTTTTCCTTCTAATAACCATTCTACTGGGGTATTGGGCTGCTCCTTATGTTCGAGAACCAATCGGATTGGTTCTAGGAGTACAACATGCCTGTATGCACTCCCTGTAGATGTCAACCTGTTAAGTGAACATTCTGGACTATAAAAATGACACCACTCAAATTGCTCAGGATCAGTTCTTCAAATGCCTCAGTACTGTATTCTAATAAAATAATTAGATCCACATCGGTCCTTGCAATCGCGCCTAACAATTCTAATCGTGCTTTTTACCTTTTAAACGAGTGCGTGAAAATTGTTAACAACATTATCGTGCTTTTTACCTTTATAACGAGTGGGTGAAAATTGTTAACAACATTACAACATATAACAATATATTTTTTGAATAAAAATATTAAAACCAAAACCCTAAAAATGGAGTCATTCGTTGCTTGTGATTTGTGCACCAAAAATGTGGAGATGAGTGAGTTTGAAGCTCATTATGCTCAGTGCTCAAAGCCTCGGAATGCCTTCGAGGTTTTAATGTGTAAATCAAAAATAAGGTGTGACTTATGCTCTACCTTAGTTCATAATTATGAATTTGACGAGCACTATCAAAATTGTAATGGACCTATAAATGCATTCAACGTTTTAATGAATGTTGAAAAACGGCAACCACAAAACAGAAGGCAAAATCATCTGGACGATCATCCCACAACATCATCAAATGCTCTCAAACGGATGAGAATGGATGAGGGTAAGGAAGTACTCAAACAAGGAAAAAAAGCTAAGATTAGCGAAAATAAAAATGATTTAAAATTAGAACTTTTATGTCCTACTTGTGGTGATAAATATCTTGAATCAAGGGAACGTCAACACATATTGACCGATAAGCATAAAAATGCATCAGCCAGAGAAGTAAAAAATAATGAAAACATAATTCTTCTTAACTCTCAAACTGTTTTTCCTGTTAAATCATATCGAATCAATAGTACAGTCCAAAACACTATTGATTTAAAAGATTTTTATCAGCATTGCCAAAAAAATATAATTGAAATTATAAAGCATTGCATGATAGAATATAGAGCCATTAAATTCAACTTAAGAGTTTATGGTACCTATATTAAACAAACAGACGAAGGAGTTACTGTTGAAACAACAAAACATTTTGGGACATCATATAAATCTGTATACCAAAATGAAAGCATTATCGATGAACTTAATATGGCAGTAGAAAGCTTACTAGCATCGAGCAGTGAGTTTCAAGAAAAAGACTCCGGTTGGGCAATAAAAAATTTCAATTATTTTGAAATTACTATAATAAAGCTAGAAAACATTCCTGCTAGCGGATACATTCAGGCCCCGAAGAATATAAGAGCCCGAAATGCACTTATCAACGTACAGAATACTGACGTATTTTGTTTCAAATGGTGCATACTGGCATTCATAGCTAACAAAACTCATGAGAGTGCTACTTTTACAAATGCAAAGCAAAAAAAGTATTCACGAGAGAAAATGACAAAGCCCACAACTTACCACATTAATATTAATAATGAAATAATTGTATATGACGGAATAAGATTGGATTTTTCAGGAATCGAGTTTCCAATAACGAATAAAGGGATTATCCATTTCGAGAAAAATAATAAAGACTTTAGTATAAATGTTTATGAGATCGATGCTGATGGTGATAAAATTATCGGTCCAACGTTTAGAACCAAATGTATTCAACCTAACCACATCAATATATTGGGAATAAATAACGTAAGCCAAGACAGTATGCATTACGCTTACATTACAAGTGTAAAAAGATTATGCTACTCACAGCATTCCAAGGCCAAATCAGGAGGATATTTTTGTGATAACTGTCTACAGTTTTTCACAGTTAATAATACTACCCACAACAAACTAGAATGCGGGAAAGTGGCCTCGTTTTACCCTGAACCAAACACTACAACTTCATTCAAGGGCTTTCATAAAAAATTATCTCCTCCGGTGGTGATATATGCCGATATTGAGGCTGTTCTTGAAAACTATAGAACATGCCTAAATTCGTCGTCAACACCAAAAGTGCAGAAGCATACTGCATGTGCCGTATCATTTTATATAGCACATAAATATAATCCGGATCTTAACGAATTGTGGACATATGAAGGTATGTAAAAAACAATAAATAATTAATTTCTTAGTATTTTAAAAACTAATTCAAATTTTTTATAATTTTATAGGCGCTGACTGCATACAAAAATTCTGCAAATCACTAAAGGAAAAAACTACGAGCTTGTTTTACATGTACTGGTCGACCCCCAAAAACCCGATTGCTAGCACAATCCATGAACAGGAAGGAAATTGCTGTGCCTGTGAAAAGGAAATAAACGCTGACGACCTGGACAAATATTTTGATCAATTTTCTGGAAAATACATGGGTCCCATTCATAAAAATTGTAAGCCAAAGTACAAATTAAGTGATCCCTTCTTTCCTGTAGTATTTCATAACTTATCTAAATATGACATACATTTATTCATTACTGAATTAGAAGGAGACTTAAGCCCCATACCCTGTAATAAAGAGCTTTATATAGCGCTAACGCAGACAATTAAAATAAATGCATCAAATAGATATAAAATAAGATATATCGATTCGATTAGATTTTTAAATTCTAGTTTAGAAAAACTATCGAGCTACATGGAGGACAAAGATTTTAAAATTCTAAGTACTAAATTTCAGGGAGAAAAATTTAAGCAAATGCGTAGGAAGGGTGTTTTCCCTTACGACTATTTAGATAGTTTTGAAAAATTTGAGGATACCCAGCTTCCTGACATTGATAGTTTTTACAATTCCCTCAGCGAAGAAAATTGTAGTATAGATGATTACAATTTTGCACAAAAGGTTTGGAAAACTTTCAACTGTAATACTATAAAAGATTATATAAAACTTTATTTAGAAAGTGATGTTTTAATTTTGACCGATGTTTTCGAAAATTTTAGAAAAATTTGTCAGAAAATTTATAAGCTTGACACTATTAACTATGTTACAGCACCGTCAATATCTTGGGATGCTATGCTCAAGTATACTAATGTAAATTTAGAACTTATTAGTGACGGAGACATGTACAACTTTTTAAAAAGAGCGATAAGGGGTGGGTTAACTCAATGTACCCAAAGAATTTCTATAGCTAATAATAAATATATAACTAACTTCGATTCAAGTAAACCAAATAACTACCTCAGCTATATTGATGCAAATAATTTATATGGTTGGGCAATGAGTCAACCCTTACCGCTTTCAGGATTTAAATTTCTAAGTAATGATCAATTAGAATCTTTCGATTACAAAAATATTTCTGCTGAGGGAAATGTAGGATATATATTAGAAGTGGATTTAGAATATCCTACTGATCGGCATGACTCACATAACTACTTGCCTTTCTGTCCAGAAAACAAAGTTCCTCCAGGAGGTAAGCAGAAAAAACTTATAGCTGATTTATCGAATAAAAGCGAATACATTATCCACTTAAAACAGCTTCAACTTTGTATACAGCATGGTTTAATTGTAAAAAAAATTCATAGGGTTTTGTCTTTTACACAATCATGCTGGTTAAAGCCTTATATTGATTTAAACACTGATCAAAGAAAACTAGCGGAAAATGATTTAGAAAAAAATTTTTTTAAGTTAATGAATAATGCAGTATACGGGAAAACAATGGAAAATGTCGCCAAGCGTAGAAATATAGTATTAGTAAAACATTATAAATCAAGACAAAATTCGCCAGGCTTCAGGCAACGCATAGCTAGACATGACTTCCATAGCGTTGAGATATTTGGGACAGATCTTGCAGCGATTGAATCAACACCATCAAAAATTATGTATGATAAGCCAATATACATAGGAGTTGCTGTTTTAGAATTATCTAAATGGTTAATGTATGAATTTTATTATAATTTTCTATTACTTAAAAGTCCTTCTTCGAAAATAATTTATATGGATACAGATTCATTTATTTTATCTTCAGAGGAAGACTTTTACGAAACTATAAAAGAAAATCCTGAACGATTCGATACCTCAAATTATAAACTAGAAAACCAATTTAATATAGTTCAAGCTAATAATAGGGAACCTGGAAAAATGAAGGATGAACATGCAGGTAGGGTTATGACCTCTTTTGCTGGACTTAAGGCTAAGGCATACTCTTGTTTAGTTGATAAGGAAGGAAACGAAAACGAATGTATAAAAAAAATTAAAGGAGTTAAGAAATCAGTTATTAAAAAACTGAATCATGAAGATTATATAGAATGTATAAAATATAAAAAAACATTTTATGGATCCCAGCGAGTTATTCGAAGTAGGTCGCACATCCTCTATACTGAAATTATGAATAAAATAAGTCTTAATTATAAGGATGATAAGAGATATATTTTACCAGATAATTGTAATACATTGGCTCATGGTCATTATAATATTGAACATATATTAAGTAGTAGTCAAAATTAAACCCGTTATTAAATAAATGTTTATATGTTTATATTATAAGAATAAAAATTTGTAAATAAATAGATAAAAAATTAAACTTGTTATTTTTGCGTTTTATTACTTTAGCAGGTCATTTACAGATATCCATGAGTTGTGGCTGGAATCGAAACCGCTCCATTTTACAAGCACTTGATTATTTTTCCTTTTTAGTATTTTCTCTACTAGGAAAGCATTTTTGTCTTTCACTTTTTGAAGTTCCTCTTCATAAAATGACCCATTAATAGGGGTACCCATATAATCTTGTATTTCATATGTTACGGGGTATGTAGACTTGACTTTTAAAACTTTAAAAACTTCTGTGGTCCAATTAGGTTCGTATCCCTTCATAAATGCTCCCTTGTATTTACTTATTCTAACAAAATCACCTACTAAAAATTTATGTTTTGGAAATATTTTTGGTATATTATATACTGATTTTAAAATAAACTCTTCATTTTTCATGCAGACATCTATAGGCTTCATTTTAATTGTTCGGTGATATGAATTATTGTATTGATTTACGAGATAATTGATGTTGTGAATCCACTTATATTTACCCTGCATACTAAACATTTTCCACATACGATTTTTTAATGTTCTATTAAAGCGTTCACATATAGAAGCCTTGAGATGCGTATAAATATGATAATGATTTATATCAAATTTATCCATTAATTTCCTAAAAGTGGAATTAAAAAATTCTTTCCCTTGATCTGACTGAATATTTTTGGGTGTACTTTTACTCTTTTTAAAAACAGATTTCATTGCCTCTGCTACATCCAGGGCAGACTTTGACTTAACTGCCTCGGCGTATGCATACTTTGAGAACGTGTCAATAACGGTCAGTAAATATCTAAAACCCTTATTTTCTTTCCAAAACGGTATCATTTCAACTAAATCAATTTGCCATGTGTCATTTATCCCTTTTTGAACGAACTTTCGCCGTATAAAGTTTTTTCGCGCTGCCTTATGAATTTCATCGACAACTTGTTGTTTGCTCATCTTAAGGTGTTGATTTATTAGTGTTATTTTTTATTTGATGACGATGGTTGCTTAGTCAATAATGCTTGCTTATAAACAAGAACATCCCTTTTTATTTCTGTACGCATCTTTTTTGAAATTTCAAAACATAATCGTGTTAAATCTATTTGCACATCCTTATCATAGGTACCTTCTAAATCAGATAGTTGAATATCAAATTTTTGTAAAGATACACACTTAGGAATAATATGATTATTGTATAGATATTACTTGCTGTCTTAATATGGAGTTCCAACATAAAAATGTAGTAAAAAATATGCCTAATCTGAGTAATGATCTCCAGGACTCAGAATCAAACTCAATTTTGTTACCATACTGATTAATTACAAAAACGTACTGATTATCTGATTTC
This sequence comes from Drosophila suzukii, assembly GCF_043229965.1. Taxonomy (NCBI): domain Eukaryota; kingdom Metazoa; phylum Arthropoda; class Insecta; order Diptera; family Drosophilidae; genus Drosophila; species Drosophila suzukii. The sequence goes on along the minus strand of NW_027255941.1, from coordinate 2,178,744 downwards.
CTAAATCTAAAGTTACATTTTATGGAATGCAAGCACGGATGATCAATAATTGTATCAGGCATCAAGAAGTCATACTGGTCTAGTTTCAACTGTATAAATTCCTTATACGTAAGCAGTTGCATCCATTCGTCTTTGTCAAATCCAATGAAATTGTTTTTACTTTGCTGCATCCAAACCATCGGCAAAAATTTTCGAGTAGTTGACAGACCACATTTCAATTTTAAGTTATGAACAACATAATACTCGAATCCAAAAATGACTTCGTGGTCCTGTTTCTTTCGAGAAGTTTTATTTCTTTTAGTTACACACATGTCCATCAGGTAAGACTACTTTAAATAAACTGTAAATATGTTCTAGTCTTACCGGTATATAAAGGAGAAAGCCCTAGCAAGCACACCCTCAGTTGATTAAAAAATCTCAACCAATGATGAACACAGTCGATCGTAATTCAAGCATTATAGTAGATTTTCAATATGTACTTGGTAACAACAAACAAGTTTTCGTTAAGGAGCTGGCGTTTATGCCTGCTGGAACTGTTATACCTAATTTTTTCCATTTCAAACCGCCATATAACATAAAAGAATTGGATAATGGAGCTCTTAAGCAGCAGCACCTTAACCAGCAGAACGTAAACGGATTGGATTGGTCAGCTGGAGACATTCCATACACAAGTCTTGAAGAAATACTCACACCACTCAATAAGTATCACACAGTTCTTGTTCGTGGTGAAATTAAAAAGAATTTTTTAATCAAGTATTTATCAACAAACATAATCGATATAGATATTGGAAGAAGTTTAACTCAACTACCCAATTTTTTTACGAATTGTAGAATACACAAGAAAAAACTTCCACTTCGATGTTCATTAAATAATTTATTTAAGCTGTTTGTATTCTTAGAAAACACCAATTATGAAATATATAGTAATGGTGACACATGTGTTTAAAATTTAGTAAAAAGAAATTCATGGTCCTATCAGGTTGTCTCTTATTATGGATTCTTTTAAGAGATTTTTTGGAAATGATCCCCGTAAAAATGGATATACGCAACTTATTTATTGTAATTATTGCGGATCTGATACTCATTTCGAGAAGAACTGCACCAAGAAACGCGATCAAGAGAATATTAATAAAACCTAGTATAACTTAAAAACATTATATAAGCAATTAGTAATAATATAATATATATTAAAATTCATTCCGAATAAAATAAATTTTTTTAATAAAAAAAATGTTTACACAATTTATACATCCTTTTACAATGCTTATTTGTGGACCCTCAGGATCGGGAAAAACAACCTTTTTAGAAAATCTAATCACCAAAAAGAATGATCTTTTTAATATTCCAATAGATCGAATTATTTGGTGTTATGCAGAGGAGAGTGCCAAGCCCAATTTCGAAAAGATTGAATATTTTAAAGGAGTCCCTGAAACAGTTGAAAATGAAACGAATGAACCAATTCTTTTAATATTGGATGACTTGATGATGGGAGCCTTTAATAAAAATGTGTGTGAGCTGTTTACAAAAGGATCACACCATAGGAATTTATCAGTAATAGTGGTAACTCAGAACATATTTCATAAATCTTCGCACACCAGAGATATTTCACTAAATACCAAATACATTGTTGCTTTCAAAAATCCTCGTGATAAGCTTCAATTTCAATGTTTAGCAAGACAAATTTACCCAGAAAACCCCACGGAGCTATTTAGAATATATAAAGAAGTAACGGAGCAACCTCACGGATATTTACTTATTGATCTCACTCAGGGCATTAACGATCTCTTAAGATTTAGATCTGACATTTTTAATTCAGAATATTCTGTGTGCTATTCAAATGAAAATGGTTTACAAAAAGAGCCTAAATCGCTTGAAAGCGAACAAACATTTATTGTATGTGCTCAAAAAAGCCGACAATAGACTACGTAAGGCAATTATAAGCAATAGTAACAGTGACCTGGTAAAAACAATAGTAGAGATTGTATTGAACACATTACAGGGAAACCATAAAGTTACTAAATCCCATCTTAATGCTCTAAAAAAGTATAAAAATGCATTGCGCTACCTTTCGTGCCCAAAGCGTACATTAAACTCTAAGAGAAAAGTCCTTATTCAAAAAGGGGGATTTCTACCGATTCTAATAACTTCATTGCTTTCTGGAATTTTTGGAAAACTATTAAAAAATGATTAAGAATAAACATAATTTAAGCAAAGTAATTTTAATGCATCCTAACAGCTATCAGAAATTGATAAACAATGATAGAGGAAATGAATTAATAAATATAAAATTTTTACCAATATTAAATAATAACAAAATAAGTGATTTCGATAAATGGATCAAAATTCGTCAAGAATTAAGTTACTATCAAAATAAAAAACGTAATAAATCATGGAATTTTCAAAATGAACAAAAAGCGAATCCTATTACAACCAAAACAATTGAATCCCAAACCACTGATTGGATTGATATAAAACCCAGCACATCAAAATCAACATCAAAGTACGATCACTCACGTCCGGAAAAATTTGAGTTTCCCGATTTACCACCTGAAAGTGATAATGAGGATTTTAGTTCCAATAAAAAAGAAAATGTTGTATCAGATAAACGAAAAGTGAGTGATACCTCTTTTTTAGATAGTGAAACAGATAAAAAGAAAATAGGATTAGAGAAACCAGTGCTCAAAGTGAAGCTTAATGAACGACAACGCAAATTCAAAGCAAAACAAGGAAGAACGCTATAGTCGAGTACCTCGACTATCAGATACCCGTTACTCAAAGGGAAATGGAGATATGCAAGCAGCAAAGCGAAATTAAAATGCGCCACCTACCGGCGGTAGACAGATTTAAGCGTTATGGGCGTTAGAGTGGGCGTGGCAAAATTATTTTTGGATCAATCGATAGGTATTGACGACACCAATACATTTCAGTTAAAATTTTTTATCTAGCATGCAAATTGTGGGCGTTTAAGTGGGCGTGGCAAACTTTTTTTTAGGTCAATCGATAGGTATTGATGAGAACAATACATTTCAGTTAAAATTTTCTATCTAGCATCAAAACTGTAGGAGTTACAGTTTTGGGCGGTTTGTGGGCGTTAGAGTGGGCGTGGCAGTCTACTGAAACAAACTTGCGCTGCGTAAGAAGCTCAGGAATCTGTACGCCAAATCTCAATAGCCTAGCTCTCATAGTTTCCGAGATCTCAGCGTTCATCCGGACGGACAGACAGACGGACAGACGGTCAGACGGACAGACGGTCAGACGGACAGACGGACAGACGGACAGACGGACAGACGGACAGACGGACAGACGGACATGGCTAGATCGACTCGGCTAGTGATCCTGATCAAGAATATATATACTTTATGGGGTCGGAAACGCTTCCTTCTGCCTGTTACATACTTTCCGACGAATCTAGTATACCCTTTTACTCTACGAGTAACGGGTATAACTACAAAAATTGAAAACGGAAACTTTACCTTATCAAAATTTTAAATATGTAACAGGACGTGAAAGGTTAATGCGATCGGTTAGAACAAAAAATCCAGTACAAACTGGTAAAAATAAATTAAATTGGATTTCGTATCATTAACTTCCATAAAAATCAAATATGGGTTATTTAAATGAGATTTTTATCACATTGTTAAGTAATGACTCAATGAATGTATTTCCTGACAACGTAAAGTGTGCATTTACAAACATTGTTAACATTCCAGAAGACATGAACGATGATTGGGAAGTCGGTATTTCAGACATATATTTGAATAATTACATTAAATTTACACCTAACCAAGATAAAAATGTCGTTGAAGAAACCGAGTTTGTTAGTCTTGTAAATGCTGAAACATTTAGGTATAAAAATGTATCCGTTCAAACGAATATTCCTGAAAATGGATTGATTTTTATTTACACTGACATAATAAAACCAAGGTCAGTAGGTAGTAAAAGACCGCGATGTCTTCGTGTAATGCATTATAATGGAAAGGAAAAAAATATTCAATTTAAAAATATTGAATATTACCCTTTGGACATATGGTCACCAAATGAAATCTCAATACTAATTACTGATTCCAATGGATATAAGGTACCATTTGAAACTTCAGCTGTTCCGATTTTCGTTACTCTTCACTTTAGAAGAAGAAGAAGGTCAGGACTATAAATAATGCATACCCAAATATTATTTATTTAGAACCAAAATAGTCATCATGGTGAAATCTTATCAGGATTATTATGTAAATCAGTGTGGTGGGGGCTTAAGCAACATCGGAAGTCTTTACATATCTCCGCATATAGTGCAACAAGGACGAGGAATCGGAAATTTTTTTAGCGGTCTTTTTAATTACATAAAACCACTTTTTCTTTCGGGCATAACTGCTATAAAAAATCAGGCTGCTGAGACTGGTAAGGCTGTAATCAATGAATTTGGGAGAAAGCCTTTAAGAAATATAATTCAAGAACAAAGTAAAATTGCTTTACAAAATCTTTCAAATAAAGCAATTGATAAAATTACCCGATTTCAAAGTGGAAGTGGAAAAAGAAATAAAAGGCTAGGTAATAGGAAAAAACGACTTCATTATACATCTAAACGACAACGTAAACATACCCAAACGCAACATAAAAAAAAAAAATCAACAAGAAAATTAAATATTAAAGATATTTTTTCTAAAGCAAAATGAGTACGCATATCGAATGTATGAAAAGTGAATTAGATTTGTTTGCGGCACACCCCACGCAAAGTTCTATTCTAAGAACTGAAGAAGTCTCATACAACCCAATTGCTTCTTTGGACGGTGCCTCTTCAATCGAATTTGTTTGCTTGGGAAATGGTGAAACGTATCGAGATTTATCAAGTGTTTATTTACGACTTGTTGTGCAACTTAAAAAAAATGATAACAACAGCATTGAAGGAAATGCTGTTGGTGTTGTAAACAATATTCTACATTCAATATTTAGAAGTTCGTCAGTTTATTTAAATAATATACTGGTATCGCAAAGTGATAATAATTATCACTATAGAGCGTATTTGCAAACAATTTTAAACTATGGGAGTGACGCCTCTGAAAGTCACTTGGCCTCCCAAGGTTATTTTCCCAATTTTGGAAGAATAACAGCAGGGAAATATGTTTATCCGGACTCGAATGAAACCCTTAAAAATATGTTTCAAAATAGTAACAAGGTTGAGTTATTCGGAAAAGTTCATGGAGATATTTTCAATCAAACCAAACTGCTTGTTAACAATGTTGATTTAAGAATTAATTTCAATATTGAAAAAACAGCGTTTTATTTAATGGAAACTGGTACTGAATCAAATTTAAAGATACTTGAAGCACAACTTTTCATGAACCACATAACAGTTAACCCAAGCATTTTATTGGCTCACCATCATGTTTTACAAACAAAAAACGCTCTGTACCCATTCAGCAAGGTTGAAGTCAAATCATTTACAATATATCCGGGCAACAATACACTGTCGATAGACAACGCAGTTATTGGTCAAATACCAAATTTTCTGGCCTTTTGTATGGTTAAAAACCGCTCATACTCAGGAAACCGAGCCTTAGACCCATTTCAATTTGAACATTTTAAAATTCAACGCTTTAACCTATTGGTTAATGGAGTTCAAGTTCCTTCCCAGGCTCTGGAGTTCGATTACTCGAACGCTGAAAAGGTTCAAAGCTCAAGAGGTTATAATATGCTTTTTAGATCATGTGGAATTAAACATTACGATCGTGGACTACAAATTACCAAGGAAATGTTTGATTCAAACAGTTTTATATTAGCCTTTGACTTAACTGCTGATCAATCAAATTCAACTATATGTTCAAATTTAATCAGTCAAGGTACTATAAGAATCGAAGGAAGATTTTCGGAACCACTTGCTGAAGCAGTTACTTGCTTGGTATACTGTGAATACGATTCAATGATTGATATTGATAAGCATAGAAATATTCGTACGCTCTTTTAAAATGAATACTTTACAAATTGAACATTTTCTTTCTAAGCATTCAAAGACAAAATCTATTTTTAAAGGAGTTTTTCCTTCGGATAGGTTACCAAAAACTATTTTAAAGTATCCCGCACTAATAATTGCGAATACCGACACTTCAGATCAACCTGGAACTCATTGGATTGCATTTTATTTTGATAGTCGTAGGTCGGCAGAATTTTTCGATTCATATGGTCAATATCCCCAGAAAAAAGAATTTTTAAAATTTTTAAAATCTAACGCTTATAAATTTTTTTTTAATAAGCAACAACTACAGGGATACTTTTCTAACACTTGCGGACATTATTGTATGCTGTTCGGTCTTTTTAAAAGTAAAAAGAAAACACTAAATTTTTTTTTAAGAAAATTCAAGAAAAACGACTATTCATTTAATGATAAATTAATAATAAAAATGTTTAAGAACCATTTTAAAAAATAAAAAGCATATATATTTAAGTAAAATTAATTCGTTTTATTTATGGTTTTGGAGCAATACGTTTGTTTAACTTATAATATTTAATCATTAGACTAAGGGCTTCCTCTTTCAGTGCAGGCAGCATATGACACTGACATGTGTCTGGTCCAGATGAGGCATCATCGTCGCTCCAGGGACAAAGTTTATAATGGAATCCAAACTTCGAATGGATCAACTCTTTTTCCTCTAAATACTCCAAAGTAGCTTTTAGGAACTCCATCCTTTGTAGGTGTTGCTCGAAAAGCATGCCTTCAAATTGCATCAAGAATAGTTCTATCTGTTGAGCGTACATTTTTAAGGAAAACTATTTCTTTTTGAGACTGATTTAAGACTGTTGTTGGATTTAAAAACTCAGCTCTTTATATTGAAGAATCTTATTTACTTTACTTATTTACTGATAAAAATTCAATTTGAGCACAACTATATCTGTTCAGATCTTTTCCTTTATATACCATATGAGTTATTCCATTCTCATTTAATTTCCTAAATGGTGTCTTTGTAGAAAATTTGTTCACATAACTTTTAGGTAGAAATATCCAAACATCTTTATCGTCCTTATCAGTTAAATACAGAGCTATTTTAGTTCCATATGGTGTCTTTTTCAGCTTACATCCAGTGATCTTATACTCAAATCCAATACATAGATTTTCAATTTTTGTGTAGCCAATCACAGGCTTCACGTCATTTAAGGTCTCTAAGAAGTCCTATCAAATTCAACAAAATTAGGTGATAATGTATTTACTTTTAATTTATATGCATACCATTTTTGATCAGCGTAAGATTGGATTCGTCGTGCACTAGTACCTAACTGTTGTATACTAATTCTTTAACCAGAAATTACATGGTCTTTTATACTTGTCAAAAACTATACATTTCTATCAATTCATGTGGAGTAAATGAGATAACAATATGTCTTCATTATATGTACCAAAATACTTATTCAAACTATGTAATACTTGAGAATAAAGTCAGAAATACATATCAGTATGTCTATCTCTTTTTATATTTATATAAATCTTTCAATAGCGTTAAATAAAGTTAGTATATATAACGTAAGAATTGTCCCTCAAATGCTATATAAGATACATTTTTTATAGAAAACTCAGTTTATTTTTAAAAACATCGAAATGGTGAAGTACCATTGCGAGTTGTGTTCAGAAACAAAATCCTTTACTACTCGCAGCGGCCTAAAAGCGCATACCTTAAAAATACACAACTTCGCCTATCAGAAATCTAAATCCTCCTTTTATTATTGTTATTTCTGTCCTAAAGTACGGAAAATTTGGTTGCGATACGACTTTAATATGCATCGTCTATTGGTTCACAACGCAGAGCTAAAAAGTATTTGTAAGGCAAAGAGAAATTGTTCAATAAATAAAAAACAATTATAAGCCCTCAATTTTAAAATAGTATTTACTTTATTTTTCTTTATGCATCGTGTATTTATAATTAAAAAGTTACGAATCTAGGTCAAATAAAACATCTAGTAATGCGTCGTCATCTCCATCATCCAGCAAAGTTAAATAATGGTTAGTCAGTGGCGGTTGAGGTCCCATAAGTTCTTCAAAGATGTGGTCGTCGTTAGGAAAAACCTCATCTTCTGGCCTGGATAGGTCGTCGTCCAATTGAAATTCCTGTGCACACTGAAATACATCTTCACCTTCTTCGTGTGTGATAAGGGATTCCAAGAAAGCCTGCGTAGTAGTCCCCAATGGAAACTGGCTCCACTCAAGAGACTCCAATCCTGGGTCCCTATTTTGGGTCGACGATGCAGCCGGTTGAAATACGCTTTGTAGAAGGCGATCAACCGAATCTTCTGCTTCGGAAACCTGCACAAGGTCCAGATCCGAGTTTTCGATTATTTCAAGATCAGAATCTTGCGTGGGTGGTAATTCCAGGTTGTCAATCTCAACCTCGTTTTCCGAATCGATAAATTCTACGGTTAGATCCATAGGATTGCAGTACTGAGGCATTTGAAGAACTGATCCTGAGCAATTTGAGTGGTGTCATTTTTATAGTCCAGAATGTTCACTTAACAGGTTGACATCTACAGGGAGTGCATACAGGCATGTTGTACTCCTAGAACCAATCCGATTGGTTCTCGAACATAAGGAGCAGCCCAATACCCCAGTAGAATGGTTATTAGAAGGAAAACGAACACAAGGATTGATAACAAGTTACCGCGGGTGAACGTGGTGTAGGAGGGGTCTGGATGTAGGTAAATATCGAAGGTGTGCAACTTCGACATAGGTTAAGGAAAGGCAATCTCTGTGTAAGCAAGATATGAATAAATGGTCAGTTAAGGTCGGGCCAGCATTGGCATAAGATGTCGCGATGCAACCATTCGAATTTCCTAAGCCTTAAGCTAAGAGTAGCTATTAAAAGCGGTTGCGGAGGTTTTTTAGGCGGTTTTAAATGTATTTTGTATGAGTTGTTTTTAATTGCAAGCGTATACTCATCCCATAATCAGTGTGTTTGGTATTCCACGGAACCCTCCCGTTTTATTGCATTTCAAATATTGTGACCCCTCGTTATCTTCTGAGAATGAGCAGGAGAAAGTGAACGTGCGTACCCACGAACCCGAATCTCACCCCCTACCCTCGAGTCCTTGCTCATGACTGCTTGTGCGCGAAGGTGTGAAATTTTAATTTTGTGAGTTTTTTTCAAAATGTGCAGTTTTTATTTTAGAACAGAGAAAATTATACCATTGGAAAGGGCTTGAAAAATGCTTTCCAATGATACCAAATTTTTTTTTTTTTTTTTTTAGTGAGGGGGTATACTATTTAGGGTATCGGAGGTCATCGTCGTTTTTTGCCTTTTTCAGTCGAGTAGTGGGAATATACGAGAGAGGCAGAATTTGAAATTCGGTACAATTTTCCGCTTCAGTGCACCGTTTTAAGAAATTCTTAAACCTAAACTTCTTATCCTACACATAAATATTATTGGGTGGCCTTTAGATATAAACCCTGAAAAGTGTTCCCAATAAGAAATTTACAACACAAACCTTAAAGTGATCCCACTAGCTAATTTTTCTATACACACCCGTCTAACTTAATCGTAGACACAAACAATTTCGATATCCTCAGCTAATTTTTCTATACACTAACTTCTAACTTTATCGTAGACACAAACAATTTCGATATCCTTAGCCCTGAAAAGTGATCCTATAAGTCTTATACAACTTGAACATTAAAGTGATTCTTCGCTCATTTTTCCTAGACACACTCCTCAAAAGGAATCGTATAACATATAAGAAAAACTAGAGTATAAGACCGCAGCGGCTGTCATCGCAGCGGCAGTCTCGGCAGCGTCCAAACCTCCGCTGCGAAAACCGCCGCTCCCGTATATTCCCACTACTCGACTGAAAAAGGCAAAAAACGACGATGACCTCCGATACCCTAAATAGTATACCCCCTCACTAAAAAAAAAAAAAAAAAAAATTTGGTATCATTGGAAAGCATTTTTCAAGCCCTTTCCAATGGTATAATTTTCTCTGTTCTAAAATAAAAACTGCACATTTTGAAAAAAACTCACAAAATTAAAATTTCACACCTTCGCGCACAAGCAGTCATGAGCAAGGACTCGAGGGTAGGGGGTGAGATTCGGGTTCGTGGGTACGCACGTTCACTTTCTCCTGCTCATTCTCAGAAGATAACGAGGGGTCACAATATTTGAAATGCAATAAAACGGGAGGGTTCCGTGGAATACCAAACACACTGATTATGGGATGAGTATACGCTTGCAATTAAAAACAACTCATACAAAATACATTTAAAACCGCCTAAAAAACCTCCGCAACCGCTTTTAATAGCTACTCACGTTCATTTCTACGATTTTTTTAAGTTTTGTGGGCGGTTTGTGGGCGTTTTTAGTTCAATCGATAGGTATTGATGAGAACAACACATTTCAGTTAACATTTTTATTCTATCATCAAAACTGTAGGAGCCACCGTTTTGGGCGGTTTGTGGGCGTTAGAGTGAAGCTCTGGAATCTGCACTTATAGTTTCCGAGATCTCAGCGATCATCCGGACGTTCAGACGGACATGGCTAGATCGACTCGGCTAGTGATCCTGATCAAGAATATATATACTTTATGGGGTCGGAAACGCTTCCTTCTGCATGTTACATACTTTCCGACAAATCTTGTATACCCTTTTACTCTACGAGTAACGGGTATAATTGACATCATACCATAAACAACCCAATGGAAAATTTCCATGAAACTAAAAACCACAAACTATTGACTAAACAATTAAAACAAGCGTGTTGCCACACTTCAGGACACTCAGATTTCGGGACCCAAGTCTGGAATCCAAAGTCCAATTCGGAAAGTCATTCAGTAATAATAAAATCACTCATAAAAAGCTATAAAGCTCTGAACCGAGGTTCGATCGTAAATTAAGACGGAGTTGGGGAGGGAGGTCAGTTCGAGTCTTTTAACATTCAGGTCAATGTTCTTCCAATCAAAAGCATATTGTATCGGTTAAAGAATAAAATAAATAAAGTTATTATACTAGATTCGTCGGAAAGTATGTAACAGGCAGAAGGAAGCGTTTCCGACCCCATAAAGTATATATATTCTTGATCAGGATCACTAGCCGAGTCGATCTAGCCATGTCCGTCTGTCCGTCTGTCCGTCTGTCCGGATGAACGCTGAGATCTCGGAAACTATGAGAGCTAGGCTATTGAGATTTGGCGTACAGATTCCTGAGCTTCTTACGCAGCGCAAGTTTGTTTCAGTAGACTGCCACGCCCACTCTAACGCCCACAAACCGCCCAAAACTGTAACTCCTACAGTTTTGATGCTAGATAGAAAATTTTAACTGAAATGTATTAGTCTTGTCAATACCTATCGATTGACCCAAAAAAAATTTTGCTACGCCCACTCTAACCTCCCAAGAAAAAAAGCTATGACGTCAGAGCCAGACAATGCGAAATGTTTTTACGCGTATATGTGTGTGTATGTAAATAGTTGCCGGCCGAACTTAGCGGCAAAGAAAAAAGCACTGCCGGCGCTCAGAGAGAGCAAAATGCGCGGCTAACTTATTCTATTGCTTCTTACGCAGCGCAAGTTTGATTCAGCAATGTGCCACGCCCACTCTAACGCCCACAAACCGGCCAAGCCTGTGGCGCCCACAATTTTCATGCTAGATAAAAAATTTTAACTGAAATGTGTTGTTCTCGTCAATACCTATCGATTGACCGAAAAGTTTGCCACGCCCACTCTAACGCCCATAACGCTTAAATCTGTCTACCGCCGGTAGGTGGCGCATTTCAATCTCGCTTTCTGCTTGCATATCTCCATTTCCTTTTGGTCCCATTATCTGAGTAACGGGTATCTGATAGTCGGGGTACTCGACTATAGCGTTCTTCCTTATTTTATATTCAACTTACGGTGCAAAAGTGTAGTTAGCGCAGTCGGTAGGATTTCTAAATGAATAGTTAAAATCAGTTCCTTACTGGTCTTAGGGAAAACACTACACTACTAGCATATCCTGACTAGTTAACAAAATCGTTTAAAGTACAGCAACTTGAAATCCGCATAAGAATCTATGTGTGAATTATTGCGAACAGACTAAAATAAAAATCCAACTCGTTCGATAAACCACGAAAGTTAAATATCGGAATAAAGTATTCAAAATCCAAATCTAGAGTGGGCGTGGCAAACTTTTTTTGGGTCAATCGATGGGTATTGACGAGACTAATACATATCAGTTAAAATTTTGTTCTAGCATGAAAATTGTGGGCGCCACAGTCTTAGGCGGTTTGTAGGCGTTAGATTAAGCGTGTCAATCTTTGTTTTGGGTCAATCGATAGCTATTAATGAGAACAATAAATTTAAGTTAAACATTTTATTCTATGAAGAAAACTGTTGGAGCCAACGTTATGTATGGCATTTCTTCCAGTGACCAAAACTTGTGTAGTGTGATATCAATAGATACTAACAACTCTTCACTACAACTAAAACTTTTTACAACTTCTGTGGGGGAAGATGCCGTATACCTTCCCGATACAACCCAGCCTAGGAGTGTTTTCTGCAAAGTTGAAAAGTCAGGACCATGTCTGATATGTCCAACAGCTAATAATTCGAAAAATGCTTCTGCTTTTATTAACATATCTAATTTTATGGCTTGTAGAAATATGGGTCCGCTAAAGGTAGGTTCTTTGGAATTTTTCAGTCACTGAAATTAACAGACTGGTCAGGATGGTATCCTGAAATTGATTATAAATCCAAAAATCGAACGAAAACTCACTACCATTTACACGCAACTTCACCACTGTATGTACTTTTTCTTAACTTGAGAATTGGACTCGCCAATACCAAGTAAGTTAATACACGACTTCTCTTTACGGATCTGTAAGCGGTGAGCAAGGTCCTCTGTTATGAAGATAGTTTGGGTCCCAGAGTCAAAAAGTGCTCGGGCCAAAATATATTCACCGTTTTTTGTTAGTACACTTAAGATCGACGTGGCCAAAATCACCCTGCCCGATGATGTCGCGTGCAAAAAATGTGAAGTGAAAGGCTAACCTTGATTTAAAGAAGGAGTAAGAGTGATACGGGCGTCCACAAGCTCAACACTTATTAAATTTGCAATTAGAGACAGTGTGAGATTTTCGCATACAATTGATGCATAACGAAGCAGATTTTACAAAGTTGAACCTCTGCATAACTGAAAGATGAAAAAACGGACCACAGTTCGCTAGGATATGGTCTCCCGCATTGCAATAGCTACAATTTTGCTAGAATTTACTGTTGGACGAAGAACAAGAAAATGAGCAACGATTTTGTGGCTTGCTTGATGTAACTTTATCTTGCTTTGGTTTCGTCGATTCTTCAGCGGATTAATGGCGATTTAACATTTTTCAAAATCAGACCAATATCAAATTCGGAAGTCGAGCTCGAGTTGGTGCTACAGAAGCGGTTACAAGAACTTTGGTCTCGCCAGCTGTCTTCAAGGCCGATATAAGCGACAATATTTCTTGTAGTTGATTTGTCTTATTAATTGCAGCATTTAAATTTTTTAGCTTACAATTTAGTTTTTCTTTTTGAATTGGAATCTGGCCGGCCTCTAGCCAATCATTTAATCGGCGGATGCTATTTACTGGTTTTTTGAGCTTGGTTTTAAGGTCAGCAAGAAGTTTAATACTATCAATTCAATTCAGTACAATTTATCCACCAACAATGTAAGTAAACGAAAAATTGTTTTTTTTAAATTTATAATTCAATTAGAACGGCGACGAAAATAAATAAATTTCGAAACAAAACAAAACGAGATTAAAACAATAATTTTGTATATAATTATAAAGTTTGCTCGACAAAATATTTTAATAATTATTCACAATGAAAACGACGGAAAATATTAAATTGAATATGAAGCCACGAGGTATAAAAATTAATATTGGTTGCAAAGGACGGCAAAACAGTATACCCTACCGAATGCAGGGTAGCGCGTCACTTTACGGTCAGCTAATCGTCAGCACGGCTAACCAAGTATTCAACAACAATAACAACGTTGCTAACGGCGGACCAGCGAAAGCGAAAACGTAAGACTTCACCGCTGCAGCAGTTTGTATATGAGGGCTTATGTGTTGGTTATGTATACCGACTGGAATGAATTTCCCAACTATTAATTTTCGAGAAATATAAACTGGATGCGACAGTGATTGCAATAATGTTCGTAAGAAAACATAATTAAATGTTGCATCCATGTGCGGTTCAAGTAGGTTATATAATGTGTATCTATGTATATATAGTAAATGATAATGTAAATTGTATTCATTTCTTCTGTATGTGTGTGTAAGTTTTGCAATTTTTTTTTTGGTGGCTATAAATTTTAATTGGGCAAAACAAGAAATACGTGTGGTCGATCTAAATCAATGGTATTCGAGGACAAAGATATTCATTACAACGACTTAAACTAAACATGAGGACCCAATTTATAATAAACCTTATGAATACCCTAAAACGTTTGATGAAAATGTCAATAGCTAAATAAATTAAATGATTGATCAGGGTTAATTCGTAAATCGAAATCTCCTTACTGTTCACCCACTTGAATGGTTCCAAAGAAAACCGATGCCTTAGGCAAGAAAACATTCAGAGTAGTAATAGACTACAGAACTTTAAACGAAATAAAAACTTACGATAAATTTCCGATACCAGGAATGGATGAAATATTAGAAAAACTAGAAAAATGTCTGTATTTCACAACCATTGATTTAGCAAAAGGATTTAATCAAATTCAAGTGGATCCTGAATCAATGTCGTAGACAGCTCTTTCAACAAAACATGGGCATTACGAATATTCGCGATTGTTATGTGCAACAGCTACTTTCCAAAGATGTAAGAACAACCTATAAAAAGAGTTAATTTATTGTATAGTTTATTCGGATAAAATAAATTTGTCCACTTTATTGGAAGAACACATTTTATCGCTAAACTAGATATCCGATAAGCTAAGAGATGCAAGTCTAAAATTACAACTAGAGAAATGCGAATTTATGAAAAGAGAAATAGAATTTCCAGTTCATGCAGTCACCACAACAGGAATAAATCCAAACCCAAAGAAAGTCAGAGCCATTGTTAATGTTCCCATACCAAACGCACAGAAAGAAATAAAATAATTTTTAGGTTTATGTGGATTTTAAAGAACATTTTTTCCAAACTTTGCAAATGTAGTCAAGCCCATGACTATGAAATTAAAAAAACCATTTTTTTATGTTAGCAGAACTCTGAAAGAACATGAAATAAACTATGCCACAATAGAAAAAGAATTATTAGCCATCGTATGGGCAAAATATTTTAAATCGTACCTGTTTGGTAGTTCATTCCAAATTTTAAGTGACCACAAACCTTAAGTCTAGTTGAATAACATTAAATATAAAATTACAAAGACGGAAAATTAAATTGAATAAATTTTCGATTAACAAATAAATATATTTACCTGGGAATGAAAATTATTTAGCTGACGCACTATCAAGGGTCAAAATAGAAGAAAATATGCTTGGAGATATTTCCGAAGAAAACATGTTAGGTAAAACTGCCAGCAGTGTATATGCAACAGTACACAGTGCACAAGAAGATGACCAAAATTATATTTCAAAAACGGAAACACCCATTAATTATAACTCTCGACATATTAACTAATAAAAGGAATCGAACACATTAGGAATGTAACACACTATTTTCATAAACTAAAATTAAAAATAACTTACAAAGAAATGATATATAGTTTTGCAAAAGATATAATTAAAGAATATTTATGCACAAAAAGGAGCATAATATATTTGCATTGTTATTAAGATTTCCTTATATTCCAACAAGCATACGTGAAAATAATAAGCCCAAAACACCTGACAAAAGTAGTAAGATGCATTACAAAATTGGAAGACATTCTCACATGCGCATAGTTAATAGAAAAAATATTAAAATGACATATAGATTTATTACACCCAGGAATTGAAAAGAGATCAATTGGCTTCAAAAAGAATACTAATTCCCAGATTATCAGAAATTCATACAAAAACTAATAATAAACGAAATTGAAATTTCTGAAAGCAGAACACAAAAATACAGATCTGTCTTTCGAAACTACCACAGAAATGCAAAATATAAGGGAACAGTTCTTTTATTATTATTATTGTTGAACGTTGATGCACTAAGAGCAGTACAAACAAGTGGCCCAAACGACACCAAGCACGTGCTTGTTACGCGCGGGCCCATTTTTATTTCGGGCAAATACGGTTCGCGAGGAAGGTACATAGAACAAATAAAGACAGGTCAAAACATAGATCAACAAGATTAAAGCAAATGAGCCAAGATTTTAGTTTTTAGTACAGGGATAGAAGTTGAGGAACAAATTAAATGATACAGGTTGTTATAATTATTAGAGAGAACGCGAAAGGGCTCATGCTGACTAAAATTAGATGAACATCGTGGCAAGTTAATAGGATGGTAGTTTCGCATTAGTCTAACAGGAACATTGAAACTTAGGCGGCTTACCAAATCTACAGAATCAATATCGCCTCTGATAAGATTATTCATAAAAATAGTACCAAGCATAATTCTACGGCTTACTAGAGTAGGCAAATTAATTAATAGCAATCTACTCGAGTAAGACGGCAACCTGACGTTTTGATCCCAGTTCAAACCACGTAAGGCAAAAAGAAGAAATTGTTTCTGTACGGACTCTATACGGTCAATGTGCACTTGATACTGAGGACTCCAAACGGAAGAACAGTATTCTAAATTAGGTCGGACAAGTGAGGTAAATAATAATTTGGTAGTGTATGGATCATCAAATTCTTTAGACCAACGCTTTATAAACCCAAGAACACTCATAGCTTTATTTACAGTAGAGGTTATGTGGGAGTCAAATTTAAGTTTAGGATCTAGGAGAACACCTAAATCGTTTACTGAGTATATTCGGTCCAAGGACATGTTCTGAAGAGAGTAACTCATGAACGTTGGCGTACCCCTATAAAAAGTCATAACGTTGCATTTAAGATAGTTTAAATTCAAAAGGTTGTACTGACACCATTCCTGGAATCTATTTAAGTCTGACTGCAAGCAGAAACCAGATTCAATGTTATTATATGAAAAACAAAGCTTAACATCATCAGCATACATTAGTACACGAGAGTGATTTACGATAGAAGGAAGATCATTTATAAACAGAGTAAACAGCAAAGGGCCTAAATGACTGCCCTGAGGCACTCCAGATGTCACGTTGATCATCTTGGAAACAGCGTTTTTGAATAAAACCCTCTGAGATCTACCATTCAAATAACTTGAAATCCAAGTTAACAGATTATTCGGAAACCCAAGCAGATCTAATTTGAATAAAAGAAGAGAGTGGTTAACAGAGTCAAAGGCTTTACTAAAATCTGTATATATAACGTCCGTCTGTAATTTTTTGTTAAATCCATCTAGTACAAAAGATGTCAATTCGAGCAGGTTAGTGGTGGTCGATCTACGCTTAACAAAACCATGTTGACACGGCGATATTAAAGAGGAGCACAAATGTTGCAACTGAGAGGTAATAATGCGTTCAAATGTTTTAGGAATTGCAGACAATTTGGAGATTCCTCTATAGTTCTGAGCATTAACCTTCGCACCCTTTTTGTGGAGTGGAATAATAAAAGAATCTTTCCAGATAGTAGGAAAAACAGATGATGAGATAGACAAATTAAAAAGTTTAAGAATGGGTTTACAAATAGTTCGGGCACAAAACTTAAGAACACACCCAGGGAGTCCATCTGGCCCCGGAGAATAGGTTGGCGTTATAGTTTCTAAATCCCTTAAGAGAGAACTCTCGGTGATTACAGGAGAAAAAATACAATTTGCCCTGTTTAAGTGATTAGGGTAGCTAGAATTAGACCATGAAACAGAACTATAAGTAGATTGGAAGAATTCAGCAAATAAATCTGCAATTTCGGGATCCGTAGATGCCTCAATAGAGTTTAATCGTACGGATGATGGCAATGCTGAAGACTTTCGCTTAGCATTGACAAAGTTATAAAATTTCCTCGGATCCTTTGAAAATTCAAATTTACATTGGTTCAAATACATGGAATAGCAATGAGTGTTAAGTACATTAAAATTAGTACGAGCCACCACATATCTTGAAAAATCGGATGGCTTACCCGACTTTTTGTACTTTTTATAGAAGTTTGTTTTTAGGTTTCTAAGTCTTTGCAACTGATTGGTAAACCAAGGTGGCCTGTCTAACTTAGGAGGAAAACTGTCAGGAACACATTCACTGAAAAAAGAGTTTAGGACACTATAAAATAGTTCCGTAGCACTTTCAATATCCAAGCAATTATATAAATTTGTCCGTATTAAAATTTTTAGACAGAACTTCGGAGTCTGATATCTCCGGTTTCAGCCAAGTCTCAGTAAAGGCCAGAATGTCTTCAGAAAAGGCAGAGGAGTCAGCATAAAGCTTAGGTAGTTTCATATTGAGTCCCCTAACATTTTGATAGGCCAAAAATAAGCTGCTCAGTTTTTTGGCGCAGGTACAGTCATGGAAGGCCTATTATTAGTTCTCCGTCTGTTTGGAACAAATTCTTTAATAACCAATTCATCATTAAGCCAAAAACTTTTAGAATTTAGTACATTAAATACTTCCGGAGGAGCAGATATTTTAAATGAAGATATCATACGAACATATGGAAATTTAAACTCCTCCACTGTGATGTTTTGAGATGGGAATTCCTGTTGTATAAATTCCAAAACATCTGCAGATGTGGTTTCAGGTGTTAAACGAGACACAAATAATTGCTTCCTATATGGAACAACCGAGAGGCTCTTTCTTCCACCATTTGCAATCTGAACATCGTTCGTCTGATTACCAAGACTAGGGACTCCTATAGAGCTAACTTCACCAGTAGGCACAGAAAGCTGCATAGGGTTTGACCCCTTAGTCTGACTAGCAGAAACAGGGACTCCTCCAGAGCTTTTGGTACCTATGGGTACTGCTGTCAGAGAAACTTTAGGTCCCCCAGACCCAGTAGATGCCGACATAGCTGCCGTTACCGATCGGGTACAAATATTTGGAGCTAAGTTGGGATTTGGAACTGATGCCTTTACGGGAGCAGATTTTGAAAGAGCGGTCTTTTTGCGTTTAGGTGACCCTACCGACATTTTTTTATTATCAAGGTCCGCCTTAAACTCTTTAAAATCAGCAACTACGCTCATAAGCTTATCAAAAAGTTTCATAAAACGATCATTGGTCAGCGCAACATAGCCATCCAAATCACGGTCTATTTCAACGCAAGAGGCACAAGTCCACGAAAAACCAACACGCAGATCAATAAAATCTTTTACTCTGCCAACAAGTCCAGTACATTATGGATGAATGACTGTATTGCAGAGACGACAATAAATAAAAACATCATTAGGTGACGATCCAAACTCACAATCTTTCTTGGAACAAAAAAGAGCCATTTTTACGTATTTAAATTTAAGAAAAAAAGTTGTTTATAAAACCAAAGTATCAAAAGAATTATAAATACCTCACTTAATTTGACACTGGGATCAAACAATAAAAATGTAGACACACAAAAACACAAAAGTATAAGAGCGCGAAGAGACTGCGAAGGCGAGAGAGCGCGACAGAGTGGCTGTCGACTGAGCGTGGCTTGCGAAACACAAACAAAATATACACGACAACAGTTGCGACGACAAGAAACGGGAGAGAGATTACAAGAGAGAGAGATTACAGATTATGGGAAACAACAACAAAAGCTATTGAAACAAATGCACCGCAGCTTACAGAAGTTACAATATCAAAATGCACAGGTTAAAAACAGAGTTAGGTTTTGTTAAAATTGCTACAATAAAATAGACAATTAAACGATTAGACGATTTAAAACACAAGCACGGCTAGTTATGTTGGACTAAGACACAAATCAAGGCACCAGTAACACAGATATTAATGACAAATTGACAAAAATCACAAAAATCACAGAGCACAAGATAAACACAACCGGTCACAAGCGACGCTAAATCGAATTGTCGTGTATAGACATATATTCGAAGTTTTCCACTCTCGTAGAAGTCAAAAGTAGAGATTGGCTAGAAGCTAAAAGAGAAATTATAAAAGTACAGACACAACAACTTATTGAAAATCATAAAATTGTCGATCACATTAGCAACTACAATTTATGTGACAGTGGGACAGAGCTGTGAAATAAGTCCGATAAAAGCCCGAAATGGAAACACCGTATGTAAAACATAATCCATAGATATTGCAACGAATTTTTTTTTTCGCGTGGGATTCCAGGGTCATAAGTCCCGTGGCGTTCGGCACGAATTCGCGAGATGATAGACGCGTAGAAAAATAAATATATAGTTCGAGGAAAGAAAGTTGGATCTAAGTCTGTGCTAGGAAATTTAATATAAATCGTTTTAAGAGAGGCGGAGAACTGGATTTTAAGAAAATTGGGTAATGTCTATTATAGTCAGAACATAATACTCTGAAACGTTTATGCAAGTCATAATTAGATCTACAATGACTTAAAATGAGGGCAATGTAATTTCTTGTTAATCTACATGGATCAGTAAATATCCTTATTTAAGCGTAAAAATAACTAAGACTTTTTAAAGTAGCCTATAAATTTAACAAAATTATGCAAATCAGATATTTAACAGAAAACCCTGAAAGAGAAATTAACTGAATTAAAAAAGCCAAGCGTAGTAAGAGACGATTATTTAATATCACTGGTTCGACTTAAAAAAATTTGTTCGGAAAAATAGATCAAGATAATAAGGAGGAATGAAAAATAAAAAATAAATAACTTATCAGAAAACAGTATACAAAACACAGATTTAAACATGGTCATTGATGTAATCAATAATGGAGTCGAAGTTATGATTAAACTAAGATAAGACGAGGAAAGAGAAGAAGAAGTTGACGAACTAATTTTTAACTTAACATCGAAGATATTAAGTAAGGAATGCAGTTGACAAGAATTGGTATATTAATCCAAAATTATAAGAAAACGATGATTTGACCTAAGTGAGCTCTGAGAAATTTTTGAGAGTTAAAACTTCCACTTAGGGTAAAACAGAATCCAATGAATTTTGGATTATTTCACACATTCCTAGCTAAATTGTAAAAGCCCCTATTTATGAAGTAATTCCTTAGATGAAAATAATAACATTTCAACAGAAAATATATTTGAAGAAAAAATATTTAGTTCCAAATTAAAATTTTAAAAATATACCAAGAAATTTAGTTGTAAGACATGTAAAAGCAAAAGAAGGCACACCGAAAAATTCAGAAATTGTAAATGATCAACAAAGCATCAACATAGAAGAAAACATGTCATTATATCTAAATTTATCGCCCTGAGTATAGGGCAACTTCAAAGGTTGGGGGAGTGACATATCCATAGCACCACAGACCTTTATGTACAAATTAACTTTCTCAATAGTAATTTTGTTAAAAGCAATTATTTTTATTTTTTAACTTCACTTTTTCACTATTACAATATTATAAATTGAAATTATTTTGATTTCACTGCTCTTTACTTTACACTCGTTTCAACTGCTCGATTCGATTCTCAAAAACGGACTGCCCTGCATCAAGTTCAATGATCAATAATCAAACCTCTGCTTAAAAGATTTATCTCAGAATAGGATGACGAAATTTGCCAGTTAAATTTGAAATTAAAATTCGGTCGGATTTTGGTGTTTACGTAAGCGGACTTTAGGGATCGCTTCGGGGATCTTATGTTTACGTTAGCCGACTTCAAGCCTCGCTCTGGGGCTCTTGGGTTTACGTTAGCGGACTTCAGGGCTCGCTCTGGGGCTCTGATATTTACAATATTGGCTTGGATGTTTACAGTATCCGTTATTTATAAGTAGAGGGTTTCGTTCATGTTTATACATTTTGTTGTAAGTCTTCATTGTTTAGATTTGTAGTATTAAACACATTCATTTTTTCTAATGTAATTGTGTTCATTAAATGTATAAGATCGTAAGTAAGTAAACGCAAACGATATTTTATGAAAGGATTTTCTTGATTTTGATAGGATGTTTTAAATTTGTCAGATAATGACTTTATTTCTTTGAATATTTCAGAATTAATAACGAACTGATCTTAATTATTTTGTACTAAATCATCGATTTTATTTTGGACTGTTATGAAATCATCATGACCTGGTCTTTCTGCTATCCATTTCCAAATGGTGCCTAGCTCATTAATACCTCTTTTTGATATATTTAGTATTATTTGCGAGATAATTATATTGAGAATTTTTAGATCGTGGGATATTTCCCAATGAAAGTTCTGGCTGTAGTGATTATTTAAAAATTCTATTTTAAGATTTGTTATATCTCTATAAAAACTTATATTAGTTTTATGAAATAATTCTGGGTACGATTGATAAATAAAAACATCTTTGGTATCCTTGTAAAGAAGAAAATCATGGTTTCTATAATCCATAACTTCTGATTTGGTTGTAGCTACCAGCAATAACAAATACATTATTGAAATCATTACCTGGAACTTGAGACTACTTATACCCGTTACTCGTAGAGTAAAAGTGTATACTAGATTCGTCGGAAATTATATATCAGGCAGAAGGAAGCGTTTCCGACCCCATAAAGTATATATGTATATTCTTGATCAGGATCACTAGCCGAGTCGATCTAGCCATGTCCGTCTGTCCGTCTGTCTGTCCGGATGAACGCTGAGATCTCTGAAACTGTGGGAGCTAGGCTATTGAGATTTGGCGTGCAGATTCCTGAGCTTCTTACGCAGCGCAAGTTTATTTCAGTAGAGTGCCACGCCCACTCTAACGCCCACAAACCGCCCAAAACTGTGGCTCCTACAGTTTTGATGCTAGAATAAAAATTTTAACTGAAATGTAATGTTCTCATCAATACCTATCGATTGACCGAAAAGTTTGCCACGCCCACTCTAACGCCCATAACGCTTAAATCTGTATACCGCCGGTAGGTGGCGCATTTTAATCTCGCTTTGCTACTTGCATATCTCTATTTATCTGAGTAACGGGTATCTGATAGTCGAGGTACTCGACTATAGCGTTCTTCCTTGTTTTAAATTATATTTTCTGATTATTCCTATGGGAGCTATAAGATATAGTTGTCCGATCCAGCCGTGAGGTCGTTGGCGTGAGCCTCATGGTCTTGTCAATGAGCGTGCGCTTTCAGGCTCGTGCATGTGTCCCTTTTATTGCGGTCAGGTAATGGACAGGTGCGCATGTTCGGGTAGCTCTTGCTTGAATTCCTTGTTTATGACCCATTTGTGGAAAGGAGAGAATCTTAGACAATTTACCAGTTAAACGTTCTGGAGCGAAAACAAAAATGTGTGTTTGAAAATATTCCACATCTGAGAATTATTAACTTGTGAGGTTTATTTTATTGGGGTTCTTTTGATTTCTAAAATAGTTTTACAATCATAGAAAACATTATTGCCCAACATGATCGGACATGTTTCTCTAGGATAACCATCTTTGAATACTTCGGGTGTGCGACCTTTCTCACGTGCACCTTTCTCACGTGACTATTAATTGCACATAAAAGGGGGGAATGATACAAGATCAATATTGTCACATGGTGATGTGGGCGGCGATAGGGGCATTTAAGTATAATCTTTATGGACATGATCGTGACATTTTTATGACTTCAAAGCCCATTAGAATCAGTTAACTTATCGGATTGTGCTGATTGTCCTAGAACCCGCATATGTTAATGAGGCGGGAAGGGGGCTGGGGGGCCATTTATATGCCTATTGTCCCGGAATACGTCTTTTTATACTTCTAATCATAGTACCCTCTACAAGGGTATACAAAGAAAATAACTTTTTTTTTAAAACAGAAGATTTATTGGAGTTCGGTAAAGTAAAATTAGCCACAAAATTAGCTTCCCAACCATTTAAGAAGATAATTTTAGAACTATAAAAATTAAAGCAAAAAAAAATTTAAGATACAATTTTTTGCAACATATAAATCTTTCGCGTGGCATAATGATAAAACAATTTGTAAATCAGAAAGTTTGTTAGGCTTTAGCCAACGATACTTGCAAAAACGCTCTCTTTAACCTTCGAGAACCAGATTGTAAGATTATCAATAACAACATATACCGGACTTCGAGGAAGTACTGCCAGGCACAATACAGCTGATCGACTTCAAAGTTCCAGTCTCGCTGGATGAAAAATGTCTACAGAATCCTCGATATTCCAACTAATGGGAGAGACGAAGTTAGAAAAAGTTGTCTCCTTACCAATGATCATTACAGGAACTAAACATAAACAATACAAAAACGCTGGAAAAACTAAGAATACTACTTCAATTACTAAATAGGAGCGATCACGGAACTCTTGCGAAGGCGGAGATCAACGCAAAGTGTACCAGTTTCCACTCCAAAACTGTAGGAAAACCCCGTATTTCGGACCTGTTCTCTTTTATGTTGCGCGCAAGGACAGTCGCTTTAAGGAGAGAAGAGTTAACACCCAAAATAATATTAAAAATTAAATAAAAATAAGAGTTAGCATTTATTGCTCAATGAACAGCAGTTAAATGCCCTCAATAAAGTTCTTCGGAAACAAATTACGCTTAGAAGCTAACGCCAACAAAAGTAAGAGTACGAATTGATTGCACAGCCAACAGCAGTGCAATGCGCTAGATATAGATCAGCCAAATCGAAACGAATTCCACGCAACTGCGTGGGAGAGTATAGAACAGCGAATTTTCCAAGTTTATTGAACCCGACTAGATGCATCCAACAAGTACAAGAATAAAAATGCACTAGCCTATTACAATTAAAATTGGTCAACGGCAAAGGTGTCAGCAACGGTAGCAAGATCAGCAGCCAATGATAAAGAAGAACGTCGGCAGTATCGACAACATCGGCAGAGTCGGTGGCAGCGAAAGAGCGACGGGTAGTTATAAATAAAAATCGTTAAGACTAAGTAAAGTTCGTTCTAAATCCAACTCAATAAAGAAAAGTTTGATTTCTTAAAACAAAAATGTAATCAATCTTTTAACTCATATTATATCTTTTTTAGGCTCGATAAATTTTTTCTCGTTATGTTGGAGAGGGAGTGGTTTCCAAGGGACCCACCCCAAATACGGCGAGTTGGCTAGCAGCCAGCGTGCCGGCTCAGGACGCAATTCCCTCGGCCCAAGACTTTCTCCCGACGTAACAGCGTATGGTGCAGTCTTGGAAACAGTCGCCTTGCTGCTTGCATGTCACCATGTACCTTGAACCAATCTTAGCTAAGTACAGTCGAGGCCAACGAGGCGTTTTCTCTCGATTTTAACTAACAAGGAGAAGAACAAATTTGAAAGCTTTTCAATTTATAAGTGTTTAATTTTGTATATTCTTACCGAAACATGCGTCGATTGGTACCAAAAGCATTGTAATATGATACTCCATTGCAAAGATATGGAAATAGATTCGTCAGAAAATTTGCAACCGGTAGAAGAAAACGTTTCCGACCCCATAAAGTCTATATATTCTTGGTCAGGATCACTAATCGAGTCGATCTAGCCATGCCCGTCTCTCCGTATGAATGCTGAGATCTCGGAAACTGTAAGAGCTAGAGTGTTGGAACTTGGCATGCAGATTCTTGGACTTCCTGCGCATAGCAAGTTTGTTTCTTATTTCATATCGTGAAAGGCATTCGTAAAGAACTTGAAATTAATTGAGTGACTTTTCTAACCCTTCTTGACCACAGTAAAGCATTTGACTCTGTAAGCCACTATATTTTGATTACAAAACTTAAAATCTTTTTAACTTTTCATGTACTGCAATTTGAATTTATAAAATCCTGTCTTGATGGGAGGCTTCAGGCAGTTGTCTCGAGAAGTCAACTTTCTAGCTTAAGCCTGCTTACTCGATCTGTCCTGGTCATTGCTATTTTCAATGTATGTGAATGATTTGCCTAGTCTTTTATCCGATTGTGAAGCTCATTTGTATCATAAGTGATAATGTTACTAATTTAAGTTAGTGCACACACAATTTTTTTCGGCTTTTGGGTGTAAATGTCTACCACTACTATCCTGTCCTGTTACATTAATGTATCTCTCTTATAAATGCAGAAGCCCCTCGGTTACTTTGTGTAATACTCCAGTAATAACACGCGTATAGTAGTTTTAATAACTTTTATTAAACAGTCGCTATTGCTCGCTACCGCTCGCTTTCGTTGCTTATCGTCGACTCCTTCTTGAACTCAACATACGACGCGATCCACCACGCGTCGTGGTGAGTTTATGTATCCCGTGTTGGGCTCGAATCCCGATCAGCTGACACGGGTTCCCACATCTCTCCTTTTTTTTCAGACTCAGTTTTAGACCTCCCTGTGGCATCTGGGAGGTGAGCTCCGCGTCAATTGGTTTGGCCGGGAATGATTCATCAGTCCTTTTCGGGGATTGGCCCTCCTCCGGCTGAACTGCAGCAGAGGATTCGACTTTCTTGATTTGACTGGCGTTCCTGGTATACGACTTCCCATTTCCGGTTACCTGGACCACATCACCGTCTCTGCTGGTCACCTCGTAAACCGTTGGATCGAACGTTGGTGTTAGATTGTGGGGGAAAATAACATTTTTAATTAGAACCCTGTCACCTACAGTTAATTGAATATCTTTTGCTCCTCTAGCTGCATCTGCTACCTTCTTCCCTTTTTCTTTCTGGCACATGTCCCTATCTCTTTCCTCCGAGTCCACATCCTGATCCGAAATATCCTCAATTCCGGGAATTTTATCTCGAATCGTCCGATTGTACATCAGCTGGGTTGGAGCTGCACCCGTTGTACTATGCGGTGTTACATTATACATAAGAACGAACTTTTGCAACTCCTTATTGTTACTTCTACTCGCATATGCGATTTTGAGACGTTTAACCAGCGATTTATTCATATTCTCCACCTCGCCGTTCGCTTGTGGCCAATATGGAGGAGTTGTACGCAACTCGATCCCGTTTGTTGTACAAAATTCTTTGAATTCCGCGCTTATAAACTGGCGACCGTTGTCCGCTGTTAATGTTTGGGGAAAACCTAGCCTTGAGAAAAACTGGAATTGAATTTGAGACGATATGAAAAATGTTTTTCTCCCCCTGCCAATCGAATGAGTTTGACTCGGTTTCCTGGGACAGTCTCGACAATGAGTCTGCGATGTTTTCTTTTCCTGGCTTATACACGACTCGGAAACGGTAAGATTGTAGGCGTAGAAGCCACCTTTCGATGCGGGCTGGAGGTCTGGAAGTGGGCTTAAATATAGCCTCCAGAGGTTTGTGGTCTGTTACTAGGTCAAATTCTAATCCGATCAAATAAAAATAAAACTTTTCTACCGCCCAGACTAACGCGAGACTTTCCTTTTCTGTTTGAGAGTACCTTTTTTTTAGCTCCGATAAAGTCTTGCTGGCGAACGAGATAATACGGGGAATTTTATCTTTGTCTAGTTGCACCAATACCGCTCCTAACGCTACCGGACTACGCGAATATGCCACGCCCACTCTAACGCCCACAAACCGCTCAAACCTGTGGCGCCCACAATTTTCATGCTAGAGAAAAAAATTTATAACTGAAATGTATTGATTGATTAAAAAATATTTGCCACGCCCACTCTAACGCCCATAACGCTTAAATCGGTCTACCGCCTGTAGGTCGCGCTCTTCAATCTCGTTTTGCTGGTTGCATATCTCCATTTCCCTTTGTTCCCTTTAGCTGAGTAACGGGTATCTGATAGTCGAGGTACTCGACTATAGCGTTCTTCCTTGTTTTCCTTTGGCTTGATTACAATTAGATGTGGGTTCTTATTTCTTAGAGGGTGTCTAATATTAACATTAAAAATATTAAATATCAAACAAAACCACCTCTTAACGAGGTAAAAAGTAGTGGCGAACGCGCCTTAAACAACAACTTCTGATATCAACAATTGTGACGAAAAATGATATAACATTCGATAAAATAAATAAACTATATTAAATTTATGATTTCGGCCCGCAACAGTAACTATTTATTTACATACACGTAAATTTTCTGTTGTAGCGTGCCGAATGTAATATCATTTTTCGTCACAATTGTTGATATTAGAAATTTTTGTTTAACGCGCGTTCACCACTACTTTTTACCTCGATAAGAGGTGTTTTTGTTTGATATCAGAAGTTTTTTTTGCTTAAGAGTTTGAGTACCTCAATACCATGACTAAGAGTCGTCCCCATATGGCTTAGCTATTAAAAAACCAAACACACAGATTCGACCCCTAATCTTACCCGAACGCCACCTTAAATTAGGCACAAGTTTTATCGCTTCAATTACCTATTTTAATAGCACAAGTTTGGAATCTCAAGGGCTGTATAGTTTCAGATTCCATGAGTAATCTGTCGTTTCTTACATTTCCCGCCGAACTAGCGGGTTTTTCCAAAGTTGTAGAACAAATAGATCAAGTTTCCTATTTCGATTAGCTTCATGCAAGTAAAGGACCCTAAAACCATAACAGATTTTCCGTTTGAAAAAATCTAATAAGAACATTTTCATCAAATTGGTTTTTTTCTTGTTTATTCCAATAAGTATGAAATATTTCGTATACGGAGCTGAAACGAGTTGCACTTTTTATTGCTTAATATCTTCCAATCGGTAATTTTTAGGGCAAAAAATTTTATATATTAAAAGCTGAGAAATCTCAAGGGCTGTATGATTTGAAATTTAAAAAGAAATCGTTCGACTCAATTTTGAGAAAATAATCAAAAAGGGGTTTTAAAAAATAACTTTTTGTCATAATTATAAATCTATTATATTCCGACAATTTTACTTTATGAAGAGTATTTAGCAAATTAAATTATCTTTTCAGAGATATATAGCACGTTTCTGTAGCATTAGTTGTTTAGATACTATAAGCATTTTAAATCTGTCCTTTTTTTTTATTTTGCGCTAAACCAGCGGGTTTTTCCAAAAGTCGTAGAACAGACGTTTTCTATTTCAAGCTACTTTATACCCCCATAGGGTTTCCAATACCCTAAAACTAAGATGGGATGCATACAAACCCACAAACAGAGGGACAAACATTTTCATTTTGGAGAGAAGAAGAAAATCTTGTTTTTTTAATTACTTTTGAACGGGACATCGGATCTCAACAAATGAGGTGTCATTCGACGCGTATTCTCAGTAAGAATAAAACTAGCTATTTAGCCGGCGGCCTTTATCCCCACCGTCTCCAGCAGCTCCAATTTTCTAAAATTTTACTTTTACACTTTCACCGCTTTTTCTCCCAAACAAATCTATATTTCGAAAGTCTGGGTATGCAAGATTTCGATTGGTGTATCACTCGTTACGATCGGACCACAATGGCAGATTTTCAATTCTGCGGCTATATATAGTAGTTGTCTTCGCACGCTCTCTTGCGCGCTTCGCCACTACGTGTACTGCCGTCCACAGTGATAGTCGTCCGATTTTGATAAAACTAAATTCGAAATTCAAAACTAATTACAAAATGTTATTTCCAAGCGTAGGATGTTGTATGTTAAGAAACACCGAAGCTATAATTTGTTTCATATAATTTTCCCCCCAATTTTCCGATCGCTCCTATGTCAGCTATACTCGTATGATAAGTCGTCCGATTTTGATCAAATTAAATTCGAAATTCAGAACTAATTACAAAATGTTATTTCCAAGCGAGGGAGGTTTTATGTTAAACAAGAAAGGAAGTTAACTTCGGCAAGCTGAAGCTTGTATATCCTTGCAGTTATATTTATTAAATTTAAAAATACCAAAAATGGTATTCCCAATAGTATATATGCTATACTATATATAAGCTATAATTTGTTTCATATTATTTCCCCACCAATTTTCCGATCGTTCCTATGGAAGCTATATGATATAGTCGTCCGATTATGATAAAATTAGATTTGAAATTCAGAACTAATTAAAAAATGTTATTTCCAAGCGTAGGAGGCTATATGCTAAAAAACACCGAATCTATAATTTGTTTCATATTATTTTTCCACCAATTTTCCGATCGTTTCTATGGCAGCTATATGATATAGTCATCCGATTTGGATAAAATTTAATTCGAAATTCAAAACGAATTAAAAAATGTTACTTCCAAGCCTAGGAGGTAATATGTTAAACAAGGAAGAACGCTATAGTCGAGTACCTCGACTATGAGATACCCGTTACTCAGCTAAAGGGACCAAAGGGAAATGGAGATATGCAAGCAGCAAAGCGAGATTAAAATGCGCCACCTACAGGCGGTAGACAGACTTAAGCGTTATGGGCGTTAGAGTGGGCTTGGCAAATTTTTTTTAGATCAATCGATAGGCATTAACGAGTGCAATACATTTCAGTTAAAATGTTTATTCTAGTATCAAAACTGTAGGAGCCACCGGTTTGGGCGGCTTGTCGGCGTTAGAGTGGGCGTGGCACTCTGCTGAAACAAACTTGCGCTGCGCAGGAATCTCAGGAATCCGCATGCCTAATCCCATTATTGTAGCTTGTATAGTTTCCGAGATCTCAGCGTTCATACGGACAGATGGACGGACGGACAGACGGACAGACCGACATGGCTGGATCGACTCGGCTAGTGATCCTGATCAAGGATATATACACCTTATGGGGTCGGAAACGCTTCTTTCTGCCTGTTACATACTTTCCGACGAATCTAGTATACCCTTTTACTCTACGAGTAACGGGTATAACCACTCCATGAAAGATTGGAAAAGTATTACATGATCAAACAGCGAATTTTTGGTGATATTAATATTATCCAAGGCGCAATGCGTCCGAAACGTTAGACTCTCCGATGTCGTAGGTTTTGGAGAAAGATTTTCGAGACTCGCAAAAGAATAATTTCTTTGATTTTTCAAAGCGAAGATAGCCGATTATATACGAAAATATCGATAGAGGGAAAGACTTATACGGCACTACTAGATTCAGGAGGGACGATTAGTTGATTAGGAAATGTAGCTGCGCGAGCAATTCAGTCTCTCAAGAATATTCAAAAGAGTTCCGGTTGTGTAAAAACCACTGACGGAACTGAATGCGCAGTCTTAGGGCAGATAACATCGTTTATAACGCACGAGGATACTACTAAGGCAGGGACATTTTTTGTTATTCCTGACTTAAAGCAAGACATCTATCTTGGAGTAGATTTTTGGCACCTCTTTAAACTTACTGATCGGATATCGAACCCCAGAATTTACAAAATAGATACCGGATGCAACATTTCTACCAACGAGAATTTAAAGATTCACGCTTTTACGCATGTCCAAAAGAAAAGGTTAGAGATGTTTCCTAACTATGAGAGAGACGGATTAGGAAAGACCAGAGTTATTTCACACGCCATAGGCACAAATATCGCATGCCCGGTTAAACAACGGCATTGGCCAGTATCACCGACAATTGAGAAAATAATGTTTTCCGAGATAGACAGGATGCTATATCATGATATTATCGAAGAATCGACAAGTCCGTGGAGTAGCAATGTGGTTTTAGTGAGGAAGGGAGATAAATGCTGACTTTGTCTGGATTCGCGTAGTTAATAGCGTTACCCTCAAAGACGCTTGTCCTCTACCCCACATCGACGGAATCTTGAGAAGACTTTCTCCAGGTCGCTTCATAACCGGATTGGATATGAAACATGCTTTTTGGCAGATTCCATTAGAAGAAAAATCCCGGCAATACACAGCGATTTCTGTTTCAAATTGACCATTATATCAATATAAGGTCATGCCGTTTGGATTATGTAACGCGCCCCAAACCCTTTGTAGATTGATGGATCAAGTAATACCCGCTCACTTACGCACAATAGTCTTCGTCTATTTGGATGACCTTTTGGTCCTGTCGGATGACTTTGACTCTCATATGGTGTTACTCCAAGAGATTGCTTTGTGTTTAAGGAAAGCCAACCTTACGATAAACATTAGTAAATCTAAGTTTCGCATGGAAAAGATCAAAAGTTTAGGTTTTATATTAGGAAACGGCACACTAAAAACCAGACCCAGATAAAATAAAAGTAGTAAACGAGTTTCCAGTTCCACGCACTGTGAAACAGTTAAGTCGGTTTCTAAGGCTCTCTGGGTGGTACCGTAGTTTTGTTATTAACTATGTACGACCTATTAAAGAAAAATAAACCTCTAGAATGGAACAAGGCCGCTGAAGCTTCCTTTGAAGAGTTCAAAGCTAAATTGACTTCTACCACAATCCTCAGTACTGCAGATTTCGGTAGACCATTCTTGCTAATTTATGATGCAAGTTCGTATGGAATGTGCTTGCACAGACCGACGTAGACGGAAGTGAGTTGCCCATTGCATACATGTCAGAAAAATTGTCAAAGGCACAACGCAACTACTCCGTTACAGAAAAAAGGAATAAAGAAATTTCGTGCCTACATAAAAGGTCAAAAGTTCGGCGTTATCACATACCACTCCTCTCTACAATGGCTTATGCGGCAAAAAGATCCATCTGGTCGTCTTGCCAGATGGGTTATAAAATTGCAAAAGTTTTCGTTTTCCATAACACATGGTAAGGGTACGCAAAACGTTGTTGCAGACGCTTTATCGAGAGTAAATGAACCCCAAGTTAACGAGTTTGACGATTTGGGTCCGATAGTAGATTTAACTGCGAAGGAATTTTTATCCTTGCAGTACACCGATCTTATTGAAAACATACGGAACAATCAAGAACGACTACCCGATCTCAAGGTCGTGGACAAATTTGTTTACAAGAGAACCGAAAACGCAACAGGAGACCCAAAGCAAGAACAAGAATCCTGGAAGCCATGTATTCCCAATGACTTGGTACCACAAATTCTATACCAATCTCACGACGCACCAGAGGCTGCATATTGCGGCATGGGAAAGCTTGTAGAGAAACTAAGGCGTTGCCTATTTTGGTCACGCATGGTTACCGAAATTAGGGGTTATGTTAGAAAGTACTTTGTGTGTCTCGCTACCAAAAATTCCAATACAGTTCTTCGACCGCCATTGGGGAAGCCAATGGAATCCCAAAGGCCCATTCAGAATCTGTACATGGACTTATTAGGGCCTTGTCCTAGATCTAAAACCGGTAACATAGGCTTGTTAATAATTTTAGACCATAATACGAAGTTCCATTATCTGCATCCCTTAAAAAAGTTCACCTCCAATAAGATTTGCGACTTTTTGCAGAACCAGGTTTACTTCACCTTCGGAGCTCCCGAAGTAATCCTAACCGATGATGGTTCGCAGTTTCGTTCTAGCCTATTCCAAGCCTTTTTGACTAGATTCGGCGCTTCCCATAAGTGCACCGCAATTTACTCTCCGCAAGCAAACGCAAGCGAACGATTCTAGCTCACAGCTCACAAACTGGGATACAAATCTAAACGAAATCAATGGTGCGCTTCCTTCTGCAATACACCGTAGTACAGGCTATTCGCCATATTTTTTAGCTTTTGGCCAAAAGATGTTGCTCAACGGGAAAGATTACGAACTTCTGCGGAAATTAGATCTGTTAATTGACGGCACGCGTTCTGACGATCGACATGCCTTGAAAATATCCAGAAACAAAGCTAAAGAATCGGTGGCGCGGTCGCATGAGAATAACGCCAAAGTCTATAATTTGAGAAGCCGATTAGTTCAACTTAAAGTAGAAGACTCCGTCTTTGCAAGAAACTTTGTTCAAAGTAACGCAGCTAAGAAGTTTAAAAAAAACTTGCAAAAGTATTCATCAAAGCAAAAGTCAAACGTAAACTCGGCTCTTCTTATTACGAGATTGCGGATGAATCTGGGAAAGTATTGGGTACCTATAATTTAAAGGATCTAAAAACACAAAAAAAACAAGGAAGAACGCTATAGTCGAGTACCTCGACTATCAGATACCCGTTACTCAGCTAAAGGAACCAAAGGGAAATGGAGATATGCAAGCAGCAAAGCGAGATTAAAATACGCCACCTACCGGCGGTAGACAGATTTAAGCGTAATGGACGTGGCAAATTTTTTTTTTGATCAATCGATAGGTATTTACGAGACCAATACATTTCAGTTAAAATTTTTTATCTAGCATGAAAATTGTGGCCGTCACAGGATTGGGCGGTTTGTGGGCGTTAAAGTGGGCGTGGTTTTTTGGGTCAATCGATAGGTATTGATGAGAACAATACATTTCAGTTAAAATTTTTGTTCTAGCATCAAAACTGTAGGAGCCACAGTTGTGGGCGGTTTGTGGGCGTTAGGGAGGGCGTGGCACTCTGCTGAAACAAACTTGCGCTGCGTAAGAAGCTCAGGAATCTGCACGCCAAATCTCAATAGCCCAGCTCCCATAGTTTCCGAGATCTCAGCGTTCATCCGGACGGACAGACGAACATGGCTAGATCGACTCGGCAAGTGATCCTGATCAAGAATATATATACTTTATGCGGTCGGAAACGCTTCCTTCTGCCTGTTACATACTTTCCGACGAATCTAGTATACCCTTTAACTCTACGAGTAACGGGTATAATTAATAAAAATGTGAAAAAAATAAAGATGAAGGCAGACTTTTCAGTTAATAACATCCCAGATGGCTCATGCGCTATATAATCTGTGGTGTAGTATCCAGCCATGTAGCAAGCAGGTTAAAGCAAGCCGGGTTTCTTCTTAAAGGAACAATTGTTTTTATATGCCTCTCCTTAGCCTGTCCTTTTTGACGTTCAGAAGATAACGCCAACAAGAGACATCACGGTTCAGTACATTCGAGATCTCGCTGCTAACACGCACGACGATTCAAATCTTGCTCATACACACAAGCTGCGTTCACCGAATTTCGGCAACGTCCCGTTAGGACTCTGTTACGCCGAAATCTCGTGGCGAATCGAATGCTCTGTTCAAAACCAATTTTTCTCCCGAACATTGCAGACGTGCGTTTATAAAAGTCACTTTTTGTGGGTACAGTCTGCTTATTCTCAGCGACATAAGTACACCAAGTCAAGAGAACTACCTATGTGTGCATCGAACCAGTTTAAATCATTGTGCCAAGAGAAAAAGAAACCAAACATTTAAGCCGACGGTTAGTCCGGCCGACTGTTTTGATTCTGCCTTATCGGAAAGCTTTACGATCAAGGTGATTACCAAAATTAAGTTTCTGTGAAATTTGTGCCGACCACCCGGCAAGCCAGCTTTGCGCTGCTGACACGCTGCACTGCCGCTGCTGACGCCTGGAAATTTCCATGCGTTCGGTGGTGAATTGGAACGGTTACCACTAGCGGTGTTGCATAACCTGCAAACCACGAGGTTAGACCCCAATGCTGGTGCAAAACCAGCCCAATTACAGGTAACTCCCCCTGAAAGGATTAAAAGCTATTAGTAGTAACAACTCTTTTATAGTACAGGTGGTACCGCTCGCCAGCACTTTTGTTGTTGGGAGATATAAATACAGCGAAAAAGCATAGCCATATAATTCCTGAGGACGATGGCACTTACATAAACAACCACGTGCGAGTCATCACTGCCTACTGCAGATCGGTCGGAGTTCAGGTTCAGCCTAGCGCGCCCCTCGGTGGCGCTTTCAACTCATCCACGTGCGATTTATAACCTACAGCGAGTTTCTTTCCAAAAAAATCATGATTACCACCTAGCTTAATATTTAAGCAAACCGGCAACTAGCTGCGCTTAATTTTCCCTTTTGGTCTAAGCCTAAAGCGTCAATGGAGGCACCATTCGGATAATTGATCCGCAAATATTATGCTAATTTAAGTAATATTAATTCATTTAGAATGTAAGAACTATAAATATAATACTTAAGTACTTCCCTCAAATCCAGCTAGATCAGTGCGCCCAGTGAAAAGTAGCTAGGAAGAAAATTTAAATTTAGAACAGCAACAATGTGCTTCTAGAGGGAGTCAACTGAATTATAATGAATTACCATATTGTGAAACCTCAGGTCGGAAGACTCCAGTATAACATGGAAGGTTAAAAAATTTAGTCTGGAAAAAGTACATCATGGCACAATTGTGTCACAACCACTAATCGGAAAGGGAATTCCTTTGGGGCAATACGAATAGGCTCCAATATTGCCATGGTTGCGAGGGTTTAGAGAAGAATGTGAAAGCGACATCTATTCACATACTAAACGGCGTGTTCTACCTAACAGTCATTAGAGACCCTTCCTTTTGTTTAGTCCGCAAGTAGTTTAGCTTCCGAATGTGCACTTATCTTATTATGCAATCGTGTCTTCCGAAACCCAGATGTGTTGTTGTAGTCGTGCCGATTACAACAAAAGCATGTGCATGCTACACCACACACACATACACCGCCCCAGAATCTACCCTTCCCACAACCTTAGTACTCTAACCACCCTCTATCTACCTGCACCCAAAGTCTAGACTAATTATCCAGAACGAGTCAAGTTTTTTTGGGCGCTCAATGCAAAATTACCATGTGAAAGAAGACCCAAGATCTAGACTAAACATTTGGATTGAGCCAACGGGGCTTTATCAATCAACAATCCAAAGGGTAATTAGAAAACTCACTCATTTAAAGCTAAGTCCACTCATAAAAAGCTCTAAAGCTCAAAACCGAGGTATGGTCGTCGAAGATGTTTGTGATAAGAGGCGAGTTTAGTTTGAGTTTTGTTAATAGCAAGTCGGTGTTCTTCCAACATAAAAATAGGATTGTAACCAGTTTAAAATTAAATTAAATAACGTTTTTATACCCGTTACTCGTAGAGTAAAAGGGTATACTAGATTCGTCAGAAAGTATGTAACAGGCAGAAGGAAGCGTTTCCGACCCCATAAAGTATATATATTCTTGATCAAGATCACTAGCCGAGTCGATCTAGCCATGTCCGTCTGTCCGTCTGTCCGTCTGTCCGTCTGTCTGTCCGTCCGGATGAACGCTGAGATCTCGGAAACTATGAGAGCTAGGCTATTTGGCGTGCAGATTCCTGAGCTTCTTACGCAGCGCAAGTTTATTTCAGTAGAGTGCCACGCCCACTCTAACGCCCACAAACCGCCCAAAACTGTGGCTCCTACAGTTTTGATGCTAGAATAAAAATTTTAGCTGAAATGTAATGTTCTCATCAATACCTATCGATTGACCCAAAAAAAAGTTTGCCACGCCCACTTTAACGCCCACAAACCGCAAAAACTTGTGACGCCCACAATTTTCATGCTAGATAAAAAATTTTAACTGAAATGTATTGGTCTCGTAAATACCTATCGATTGATCTAAAAAAAAATTTCCCACGCCCACTCTACCGCCCATAACGCTTAAATCTGTATACCGCCGGTAGGTGGCGCATTTTAATCTCGCTTTGCTGCTTGCATATCTCCATTTAGCTAAGTAACGGGTATCTGATAGTCGAGGTACTCGACTATAGCGTTCTTCCTTGTTTTTATATTAAACTTGTAGTGCAAACTTTTAATTGGCGCAGTCGGTAGGATCTTAAAGTCCTTTAAAGTCCGCTTTAAAGTTTAAAGCAAAAGTGCCAATTTTGAAAACCAAATTAAGAAACAAAGAACATTAAACATGGCAAATCCACCTGCATTGCCGCAGTTGTCTGAGATTCATCTGGAAATCCATCAGAATTAAGCCGCTATATGCATTAATACAAGCTCTTTAAACAAAAAATTTAGGTATTGTATCGAAAGAAAACTACCTGATAGATTGTACGAGGCTGGTCCGATAAGTACTTAGCCTCCAACAGAAAAACGAAAATTTTTGAAAAGTGGCGATTTATTTCTTAACATAATCTCCTTTTAGCTCGATACACTTGATCCAGCGATGCTCCAACTTCTTTAACCCGTCTGAAAAATACGTTTTCTCGAGGTCTGCAAAATAGGCCTCTGTGGTGGCGACGAGGCGCAAATTTCTGTCCAGCGACAGAAACAAAAAGAAGTCACACGGGGCCAAATCTGGAGAATATGGTGGATGGGGTAGCATCGTAGCCCAATTCGACCAATTTGGCCTTGGCGAGGGCGGAAGTGTGAGCCGGTGCGTTATCATGATGGAAGAGCACTTTTTTCTTCGCCAAATGGGGCCGTATTTTCTGCATTTCGGCGGCGAATCGGCCCAATAATTCCGCATAGTACAGCCTTGTGACCGTTTTTCCCTTTTCCAGGTAGTCGATGTAGATCACACCTTGTGAATCCCCAAAAATGGTGGCCATCACCTTTCCGGTCGATGGGACAGTCTTCGCCTTGTTCGGAGCAGGTTCGCCGAGTGAAGTCCTCTGTTTCGACTGTTTCTTGGTCTTGGTGTGTTCCAGTGGATCCATGTTTCGTCGACGGTCACGAAACGACGCAGAAACTCCTTCGGATTGCGCTTAAACAGTGTCAAACACTGTTCTGAAGTGGTCTCACGGTTCGCACCGACAGCTTTCTCATGCCCAAAATTTCATGCAGGATATGACCCACGCGCTCTTTTGACATGCCTACTGTCTCAGCTATTTCGCGTATCTTCAATGGGCGGTCTGCCAATACGAGATCGTGGATTTGATCAAAAACCGACGTGCGACCACGTTGAAACTCGTTAAACCAACTTTTGACGGTCGCCATCAAAGGAGAAGAGTCCCCGTCCACAGCATCCAAGCGCTCTTTGATTTCGCTGCACGATTTCACTTCCAAAAACAAGAATCGAGTCGCAGACCGATATTGCTATTTCTCCATTTTCCTAAAATCCGCGGACTCCTCCAATTCCACACGCAGTCAAAACAAAACTATGAGTCCGACTTGGCTGAAATTTCGACAGTAGCCGTCTACGAGAATGTACTACACGATAGTAAGTTTCTCTTGCGATAGTGACGCCATCGGGCGGTGAGGCTAAGTACTTATCGGACTGCCCTCGTATGAATCTCTTTCCAAAAAAAAATAAAAACTTGCCAACTTAAAAGAAGCAGCACAGATTTTAGGTCATTGGGATGCAGACTCTTTTGATGATTATAAACGATGAACGCTGAGATCTCGAAAACTATAAGAGCTAGGCTATTGAGATTTGGCGTGCAGCATCAAAACTGTAGGAGCCACAGTTTTGGGCGGCTTGTGGGCGTTAGAGTGGGCGTAGCACTCTGCTGAAACAAACTTGCGCTGCTTAAGAAGCTCAGGAATCTGCACGCCAAATCTCTCCTTTTTACGCAGCGCAAGTTTGTTTCAGCAATGTGCCACGCCCACTCTAACGCCCACAAACCGCCCAAAACTGTGGCTCCTACAGTTTTGATACTATTGAAATGTATTG
The DNA here is from genome assembly GCF_043229965.1 of Drosophila suzukii. Lineage (NCBI taxonomy): Eukaryota > Metazoa > Arthropoda > Insecta > Diptera > Drosophilidae > Drosophila > Drosophila suzukii. The sequence goes on along the minus strand of NW_027255941.1, from coordinate 2,139,639 downwards.
TTCTCATCAAAACCTATCGATTGACCCAGAAAAAAGTTTGCCACGCCCACAAGCCGCCCAAGCCTGTGACGCCCACAATTTTCATGCTAGATAAAAAATTTTAACTAAAATTTAATGGTCTCGTCAATACCTATCGATTGAAAATTGACACGCCCACTCTATCGCTTAAATCTGTCTTCCGCCGGTAGGTGGCGCATTTTAATCTCGCCTTGCTGCTTGCATATCTCCATTTCCCTTTGGTCCCTTTAGCTGAGTAACGGGTATCTGATAATCGGGGTACTCGACTATAGCGTTCTTCCTTGTTTTCATTCGTATTGTTCCTCAAATTCCTCAAAGTTCATCAAATTGAAACCAAATTTCCCCTCAAAACCAGGGAAATTATCATGAGTATAGGTAAAAGTTAGACCACGTTAGGGTTAGGGTGACAGTTTACAGAATAGAATGCACGTAAATTTTCAGCAAATTGCCTCGGATACAGAAAGTGTTGCCAATATGCCAGAGTAAAGATTAATATAATGACAAAAAAATTTCGAAAAATTAAGAACAAGATGAAAAATTAAAAGTGTATACTATAAATGGATCAATGAAATTAAATTAAAAAAAGTATAACATTGGATCCTTGCAAAATCTGCCCAGTTAAACAAACATTTTATTTACATAAGTTTTCTGAAAATTATGATATTATAATGGTAGAGCTTATTTGAAGGAAAATAAAGCAAAAATAAATTATGAAGACGAAACTGTGACGCTAGGAGACACACTACTTTACATAAAATATGGTGAAAGTAATATATGAAAGGATAAGACCGCAGTAAAATGTCTTATTCCACCATCATTTGAAAAAAAGATTGAAGAGGATAAGACCGCATTAGAATGCCTTAATCCGCCCTTATCAAAGGACCAATAATTTAATTTTGCCATCAATAATGAACTTAAAGAATGTAATGAATGTATATTAGAAACTTGAGTGAAGAAGAAAAAGAAAATTTAAAGCAGGTTTTATTTGAATATAATGACATTCGGTACAAGGAAGGTGAAAATTTGACTTTTACGAGTACTATTAAACATTCAACACAAACAAAACATGAAGACCCAGTATACAGAAAACCATACAAGTACCCTCAAACTTTTGACGAAGAAGTCAACAAATAAATGAAATGATTCTCCTGAAAATCTCCCTATTGTTCACCAATTTGGATAGTTCCAAAAAAGAGCGATGCATCAGGCAAAATGAAGTTTAGATTAGTATTAGATTACAGAAATTTAAATGAGATCAGACACCCAGAATGGATGAAATATTAGACAAATTATGAAGGTGCTAATATTTCACTACTATTGATTTAGCTAAAGATTTTCATCAAATTCAAATGGAACAAGAGTCAATAAGAGTCACTTTTCAAAGATGTATGAAGAATTTATTAGAAGATTTAATCTATAAAGATTGTTTGGTATAACTAGATGATATTATAATTTTTCCCACTTCATTGGAAAAACACATTCTATCATTGTTAAAGGTATTTCAAAAGTTACGATATGCAAATCTAAAACTACAACTAGAGAAATGTGAACTCATGAAAAAGGAAACAGAGTTCTTAGGCCACATAGTAACTACTACAGGTATTAAACCAAGCCCATAAAAGAAAAGTGCCATTATAAATTTCCCAATACCAAAAACTTCAAAAGAAACTAAATCATCAATCTAGGATTGTGTGGATTTTATCGAAAATGTATACCGGACTTTGCCAATATCGTAAAACCAATGACAATGAAATTAAAGAAAGGCGCCACAATTAATATCAAAGATAAATCTTACATAAAAGCATTTGAAAAAATGAAAATCCTATTTACACCAGACCCCATTTTAATTTATCCGGACCTTAGTAAACCATTGTCTTTAACAACAGTCGCAAGAAATATGGCGATAGGAGCAGTATTGTCAGAAAATCATAAACCAATCTGTTATGCCAGCAGAACTCTTAACAAACACGAAATAAATTACGCTACCATAGAAATACAAGGTGAGTTCCAAATAGTTTTTTCGGCAAAATCAATTTATTTTATTCAAAATAGTCTCCTTCTGCTTTAATACGAGCGAGTGTTTTAGCTCGTTGCCCGGTATGGCCGCCAGTATGCCGGTGCAAGCCTTTTGAATGGCCTCTTTACTTTAATCGGCAAATGCATTTTTCCAAAACGGTAGAAGTCGCACGGTGCCATATCAGGTGTATACGGGGAGTGGTTGATGGTTAAAATGTGAATTTTGGTCAAATAGTCGGACACAAGCGTCGATCGATGAGACGGCTCATTTTCGTGCAACAAACGCCTACTTCCATCTTCGCGATATTCGGGCCTAACACGTCGAATACGGCGCACCAAACGCTTCAAAACTCCAAGGTAGAACAACTTCTTTGTGGACAATACCCTTGGAATCATAAAAACAAATCAGCATTGTCTTCACTTTTGACTTCTCCAGGCGCGATTTTTTGGGTTTCGGCTCGTCCGGCGCCTTCCATCCAGCACTTTGGCGTTTCGTTTCGGGATCATATTGAAAACACCACGTTTCGCCAATCTTGTAAAGGAAGTTCTGGTCTTTTTTTGCCTCTTTAATGATGTCCTTCGAATGTTGAATTCTGAGCAATTTTTGTGACGTCAGTCAATTTGTGCGGAACAAACCGTGCACACACCTCTTGTAAGCCCAAATGTTCGGTGAAAATGCGATAAATCGATGTTTTCAAGATGTTCAATTCTATTTCCATGAATTTCAATTATGATTTCGGCTGATTTTTTATAAATTCACGCACAGTTTCGATGGAATTTTCGGTGATCCCGGATTTTGGTTGGCCCACATGTTCATCATCATTTATGTCCTCACGACCACTTTGAAAACGTTGCACTCTGCTACGCGATAGGCAATCATCGCCATAAACTTGTTTCATCAATTGAAACGTTTCGGTAAAAGTTTTACCAATTTTAAAACAAAATTTAATGTTGGCTCCTTGTTCGAAGCTCATTTTCGCACCGATGACAAAAACATACTAACACTTAAAACGCAATAACATAACTTCCAATAGATGAAATGGCATGAAATTTTTACTGGAAGTCGATAAACGATAGCAGATTCTAACGCACCAGTTGACATATAGATGGCGCCACTAGAGCGCGCTAGATATAAAAGTCCTGTTTACTTTGGAACTCACCTTGTATAACTATTAGCCATCGTATGGGCTTACAAATATTTTAGATCATATTTATTCGGCAGGACTTTTGAAATATTAAGCGATCATAAACCTTTAGTTTGGTTAAACAACATAAAAGAGCCAAATATGAAACTACAAAGATGAAAAATAAAATTAATCAGATATCAGATTAAATATTTGCCAGAAAGAGAAAATTATATAGCTGACGCATGATCCAGGACTAAAATAGAACAAAATATGTTTTCAGATGCTTTTGAAGAAAACATACCAGGAGAAACAGCCAGTAGTGTAAATGAAACAGTCCACAGTGCTCAAGAAGACAATAAAAATTATAGACCATTTAATTATTTTTCCCGACAAATTGAATTAATTAAAGGAATTGAAAACACAACTGTAGAAACACATTACTTTCACAAATTAAAAATTAAAATTATTTATAGAGAAATGACAGAGTCTTTTACTAAAAAGAGTGCAATATATTTCCATAATGACTCAGATTTTCTAACATTCCAAAAAGCTTATGTGGAAATTATAAATGCAAATCATTTGACCAAATAAGTACATCTTGTACGGCAAAACAAGGATGACATACTGACATATGCACACTTCAAAGAAACAATGTTGAAATGACATAAATAACTTTGACACACAAGAATCGAAAAAACCACTAAATGGTGTAGAGAAAAATGTTTTCCCCTGACTATCAAAAACTAGTCCAGAATATAATAAATTAATGTCAAAACAACATGGCTAAAAGGAACTTAGAAGTACCACATTGACCTTTGAACCTACTCCAGAAATTCAAAATATAAGATAAAATTTGGCATGGCTTTTTATATGGTGGGTAATCAACAACAATTCAAAACTTGCTAGTCTAGTAGAAGTAACAAGTAGCTAGAAGCTAAAGAAAACCCACAACAAATTAAAGCAGATAAAGATCCAGCATTTATGTGTATAGCCTTGCCGAATTGGTTAAATTCGGAAGGAGTAAAAATTCAATTAATAGCAATTAAAAATAGTATAGACGTAGAAAGGTTTCATAAAATGGTAAATGGGCAATTTAGAATTATAGAAAGCGAACCAGACATTGAAAGCAGATATACTAAGTTTGAATTAATTCTTTATATTTATAATCTTAAAACCAAACATAATGCTACAAATCCTCAAATACCAGCGGACATATTTATGTATGCAGGAACTCCTGATTACGATACACAAGAAAAGAAAATAAGTAGAATTGAAAAATTAAATAAAAAACGTCATGATTATGGAATAGATACAAAATGTAGACAAGCACCTTTAGTAAAATCTAAATCCACAAATCCATTTAAGAAGACAGGAATCTTGATGAAAATAGACGAAGAACATTTTAAGAAAACAAAAAGGGGAAAAAAGATTATTAACTATAAATCCAAATTAAAAAAGAAGAAAATTAATAAAAGTAATTACGATGATAATTCCAGGCAAACGGGTTTAAAAACTCAATGAAAACAACAATTTTCTCCGTAATATTAGCAACTGCAATTCAACTAACAATTGGGCAGAGCATTGAAATAGATCCCATTAAGGCCCAAAACGGATATCTTGTATTTAAAACCGGATCAATAGAGATCTCGACTAATTATAAATATCATTATCGTTTGGAAGTCTTTTGAAAGAAGCTAGTGAATTTAATGACGTTATCCAAATCAGATATCTAGTAGAGAAACTTAAAAGAGAAATTATTGGAATTACAACAGTAAAACGTAGTAAGAGAGGTCTATTTAATATTATAGGATCAGTTTAAGAATATTTGTTCCGAACATTAGATCAAGATGATAAAGATGAGTTGCAATAAAAAATCAATAATTTGGTAGATACTAGTGTTCAGAACACTGATTTAAATATGATCATCGATGTTATAAACAACGGAATTGAAGTAATTCTTAAATTAAAAGAAGATGGAGAAAAGGAGCAACAAACCAGCGTTTTAATATTTAATTTACAACACTTTACAGAATATGGAGAAGATATCGAGATAGGGATGAGCTGACAGGATTAGGTTGATTCAACCCAAAACTATTAAAGCACGATTATTAAAAAAACATGAACCCTGAGAAATTGTTGAAAATTAAAACATCCCCTTGTTGAAAACAGACACAAATGAAATTTTGATTATTTACCATATTCCTTCAGAAATAGTTTAATCTCCCATTTTTGAAATTATTCCTTATCCCGATGAAAATAACAGTATCTTAACAGAAAATATATTCAACAAATATTTCCATGAAGATAAAGTATTTAACAAAGAAACAGGATAAATTTTATTTGATGAATGTAAAATGGAATAATTAGACAAGAAAACATTGAAAGCAAGTATACTAAAACATATAAAAATGTCCTAATTCATTATTTCGAACCAAAAACATTGTTAAATCAAAATTGCATTAATAAAAAAATTTCTATAGTTGGAAGTAACCTCGACCTTAATTGTTCTGTGCAATTAGATGAATTCACTCTTTCAAATACAATGTTAGATTACACATAGAGCGTTCACGTAATTGATAATGTAACAAAGTTAGAACCATTATCTTATATTCAAGCGAAAGAGATAATAGAATCACGAAATAATATAATGTATTCCAAATAATTACTTTAACAACCTTTGTCATCATTATTAGAAGCATTTTAATGTACTTTTTGTGAATATTATAGCATACCAAGATTGTCCGATAAAAACCCGTGTGTATGAGAAACGTAAATACAACCAGCGGCCATAGCTGTGGAACGTATGTGGATTCCATTGACTTTACTTTCGGTAATACCAAAGTGGTGTGCACTCTCTAGCTGCGGCGAATTCGATTCACGGCTCCAGTTAGTCTATTTTATTTTTCTACTGGTTACTTCATTTGGTTTACTTTCAAGTAATTTTTTTTTGTCAACTGTAATTTGTTCACTCCATTTTTTTATCTTTTTAAGCATATTATCCAAGGAGCTGGTTTCAGAACCAAAAAAAGCTGAAGGTCTACCCAAATTTGGCCCGCCCCTTGTTAAGTAAGTTTATTTTTGGGCGAAACTAATTATTATTTGTAAGTATAATTTTTAAAAGACTTCTGGGATTTTGACTTTAAATTCCAAAAATAAAATTTCTTTTATTATAAATAAATCTTATAAACAACGATTACTTTCGCTCACTCGTTTTTATTCTCGTCTCGTTGTATTTTTAAAACTTATTTTTTTCTAATACAATCGCTCTGGTGGAGCCCTCGGAGCCTCCCGAAAAGGCGCTGCAGAAGGCAATGCGGTGCGCAACGAACCTCACCTTCACTAATAAAAAGGCATCACAGACCCCAAATGTTGGCAAGGAGGTGCTAACGATCCCGATAGGACCGGGAGCCCCCGAGCCAAGTTTTTAAAATAAAATAAATTTAAAAAAAATATAGAAAACTAATAAAAGTAAAAATATATTTGCTGCTAAGTGGTGAAAAGGAGCTCAACATGTGCTCTTTTGCTTTTTAAGCAAGCGCTCAAGACATGCTGACATGTGCATTTGTTGCTGCTTAGGCAAGCGCTCAAAAGGTGCTGAACATGTGCTGCATGTATGCTGCTGAGAAAAGCGCTCAAAAGGGTGCTAAAAAAGCACTCAATGCGTGCTTGTTTTTGAGCACTAATGAACCCTATGTTAATTGAAGCACTCATTTTCATACAAATTGTATGAATGGTACTGCAGAGACTTTTATTTAAATAGCCATGTTTGTTTACGTACACAAGAGTACAAATTGTGGTTTAATGTTATTAATATTAATTTGTAACGAATTTTAACCACAAACATAAGTTATAAAAACAAACATCTCTTATTTTTGGTGCCTAGGAAGCTTTCACTCAATTTTTAAATTCTTTAACAGATTTATTTAGCTATTTTTTTAATGCACCAATTGTTGTTTATCACGTTAAAAATTAATATATTTCACAGCTATTTTTTTCCGACACGTGTATTTTTTGGGGATCTTGTATTTTCCATTTTTTTAAATACATTACCTTGTTTTTACTCTCACTGCCCTGCAGTACCATTCAGCGCTTATTGAGCACTCAATCACTGCAAAAAGCTCATCACTGAGCGCTCAATGAGCGCACAATTTGTATGGAACTAAGTGCTTAAATTAACATAGGCATGTCCTAGGGTTCATCAGTTCTCATAAAATAGCACGCATTGAGCGCTTTTTTGAGCACCCTTTTGAGCGCTTTTTTGAGCAGCAGAAAAAGCACACGTTCAGCACATGTTGAGCGCTCGATTAAGCAGCGGAAAAAGCACACATTCAGCACATGTTGAGCGCTCATTCAAGCAGCGAAAAAGCGCACATTCAGCACACGTTGAGCGCTCATTCAAGCAGCGAAAAAGCGCACATTCAGCACACGTTGAGCGCTTAGCAGCAAATAAAATTTCAGTTGTAATTTTTATTTTTTTTTGTTTGTTTTAAAATTTGAGCTCGGGGGTTTCCGGTGTTATCGGGGTCGCTGGCACCTCCTTCTCAGCATCTGGTGCCGGCGTTGCCTTTTTTTTGGTACAACTCAAGTTTTTAACGCACCGCATTGCCTTCTGCAGCGCCTTTTCGGGAGGCTCCGAGGGATCCACCAGGGCGTTTGCATCTAGTATTAGAAAAAAATTAGTTTTAAAAATAAAACAAGACGAGAATAAAAACGAGTGACCGAAAGTAATCGTTATTTGTAAGATTTATTTATAATAAAAGAAATGTTATCTTTGGCATTCAATGTAAAAATCCCAGAAGTCTTTTAAAAATTAAACTTACAAACAATAGTTTTCAGCCTCAACAAAAACTTACTTAATAAGGCACGGGCGAAATTTGGGTAGTCTGAGCCTCTTCTTGTTTTGCCCCCCTCCAAGTTGTGGGACAGAACAAGTTCCTCGGATAATATGCTTAAGATGGAACGACTTAAGTAGTAGGGAAACGCGGGTTCTGGGACAATTAGCATATTAATGGCCCCCGGCCCCCCCTCCCCCCCCTCATTAACGTATGCGGGTTCTGGGACAATTAGCATAATCCAATAAATTAACTGATTTTAATGGGCTTTGAAGTCATAAAAATGTCGCGATCATGTCTATAAAGAGTATACTTAATTGCCCCCATCGCCCCCACATCCCCATGTGACAATATTGATAATGTATCCTTCGCCTCATTATGTGCAATTAATAGTCAGGTGAGAAAGGTGCACGTGAGAAAGGTCGCACAACCATAGTATCCAAAGGTTGTTATCTTAGAGGAACATATCCGATCATGTTGGGGAAAGGTGTGATCACGTACCCTTTTGCCTCATTATCACAGGTGTTGCTGTGCACGTGTGAAAGGTCGCACACCCAAAGTATTCAAAGATGGTTATCTTAGAGGAACATGTCCGATCATGTTGGGGAATAATGTTTCCTATGATTGTAAAACTAATTTAGAAATCAAAAGAACCCCAATAAAATAAATCTCACAAGTTAATGATTCTCAGATGTGGAATATTTTCAAATACACATTTTTGTTTCCGTCCCAGAACGTTTAACTGGTAAATTGTCTAAGATTCTCTCCTTTCCACAAATGGGTCATAAACATGTCATAAAAGGGATTCAAGCAAGAGCTACCCGAACATGCGCACCTGTCAATTACCTGACCGCAATAAAAGGGACACATGCACAACCCAGAAGGCGCACGCTCATTGACAAGATCGTGGGCCTCACGCCAACGACCTCATACGACCTCATACGACGTTCCCATAATAGGGGTTGAAATCACGACCGCGCAACAACTCGCAAGTAGCCGACATATCTCAGTCAAGGAAATATTTTCCATTCTCCGTACCTGTAATTTTAACTCGAAATAAAAAGTCAGAAGTTTATTTTGTAGCATAATAATACATTTATTCATTTATTTTGGTATTGCGAACATTTTTGTTATACATAGAAATTAATTTTCTGCTTTGATTCCGGCGATTTGCATAGAAGAAGCAGGCGCACGTTTCCGACGTCATTTCTGGATTACAAAATGTAAAGTGTTCACCATAATTCGTAGTTTTGAGATCATGTCCACCTCGATTCATGAACATAGATTTTGTGTTTAGAAGATATTGAAAATGCTGACCAGTTATCTCTCCTTTAAATTGTTCAATAAATTGGTCAATTTCCTCATGAAATTTCATTTTGTTAATTCTATTTTCTTGTAGGTCTTTACACATCTAGTCTCAACTTTAAAATGATGTATAACAATTATTTTATTGTTTTGGAGCTACTTTTAAAAAATGTCAAAATAATGTAAGCATTGTTTAGAGCACAAACCCCGCCCTTAAGGTGTGTTTCACAATAGGGAAACCGGTTTCCTTTAAACCTGTTTAATGACGGACAGCCCATTTCCTCGATATTAATGAGCTGACGACTCCCAAAAAACTTCTGTAGAAATCGTTTCTTTTCCACACCTTTACAAATAATTTGTTTTCCGCTTGTAATTGTCCTTAGATACTTTCGAGTTTGTGGAAAACTGTTCTCTCCATCGTTCCAAAAAATTTTGTGATGTGTATTGGTTAACCAAATTGCAGTCTTTCGAGATTTTGTATTTAGCAAAGTAAAATCATATGGTGGTTCTATTAAAATACTATTATTCAAGTTTGGATCTTTTTCGAATACAATTCCAATTTCCTTTAAAATAAAATTATTATTATTATCAAAGAAACCTTGAACATCAATCGAAACAGTATCATTCAACATTTTTCTAATGTTAAACAACTCGTTGTACTAGTCCGTTTAATGGGTTATATTCAACTAAACGGTCATGTATGAGGAGACAGTAAGCTTGGGTATTTTCATGACTTGGTGTCTTCAGTTCTATTGAAATTCTCACATCAATAGGACCAGTTTTCACTGATTCGTTTTGATATGAAAGATCAACCACAATAATAGGGGCCTTCAATTTAAATTCATTTGGGGTCAAAAATGGTTGTGATTCACGATTATAGTAACTAGATTGAAATCTTGTATACATTTCATATAGGTGAGCATACTGATTCTTACTAAAATCAACATTCAGATTATCATATGGATATGACTCTGAATTCAAGTGAACTTTCAAGTTTGATAAGTTATTTGTGATAAGTTCTCCATTTAGTGTAAATCCAATTATAGCAAACCTTGGTTTTTCGCGGTTAGCCGACAATTTCACATTCCAGCTGTGTTGACTTCCATACCCCAATTTGGGGTTAACATATGAATCCCAACTCCGGAATGCGATTGGTAGGTTTACACCACTTTTAATAATATCGTACATCTTAATTTTCGCAAAATCGCTCGGAGTTACATGGGGAATTTTCCAGGTTATATTCGTCATTTCCAACTTAAAAGTTTGTTCATTTCTGGTTTGTTCAAACACATCACCAAGATTCTTAGTTAGCATCAACACTAGTTCGTGTTTACAATTTAACAAAACTTTTTTATAATCCTCAGCAAATCCCAATAAATTTTTTAATGGTACAGAAAAGTTAAAGTGGGGTCCCGTAGATATTTCGTCCCCACTGCTCCATCCGGAATTTAATAGATTTTGACTTTGAAGATTATCCAGAGATATATAATTTTTTAGGGTTGTAGTCATACCGACAAATCGTGTTTTATCAATCTCACATCCATTTATTTCGTACTTAATTTCATCCAAAAAGTAAGCCATACAATTATTTTTAAAAAAAGTGGTAACATTTTCAGTTGTAGGTCCATTCGGTGAATCTTTTCTAATAATTCCTTGAAAATTAAGGTAACTTTCGTGAGGAAGCACGTACAAGTCTTGATTTTGAATAGTAATTCGAATTTCATCGTTTGGCTTAAATGTTTGATTATACGATGAATAAGTATGAAACTCTTTCTTCGAAATACTCTCATCTGAGTAAACCTTTTCTCGAACATTTAAAATTTCGTTCATTGTTTTCCTTTCCACCTTTTATATTATACTCGAAGCTTCAAGCCTAACGACTTTAAAAATAGTTTATTTTTCAAAGTAAGTGAGCTTCTTTTTACTTTTGGTCCTCTTTCTATAGCTTTACAATTAGTAATGCTTGGCTGAGGACTTAAGCTACGTCTTTTATTATAAATAATCATTCTATTAACCGAATGTGCATGCGAATCGAAACGTTTTCACCACGTAAATTCACCAAATCACCGTTTTGATCAACTATGCGTATAGATAGTGTGCTTATTTCGTCACAGTTGATTGGTAAATAAATTAGGTTATGTGGTGTCACTGTCATTTTATACCCAGGCGGAACATTAATGCCAAACTCATGTAATGTATGATTCGGTGTATTATCTACATATGAACCGCTGATTATATTACATTCCAAACGAATTGTATTAATTTTTAATATGTTCACGGTCTGATCTGATCGATAGGTTTTTGTAGGATGTGGTTCTAGTACTTTTTGATGGAAACCAAACAGCTGTCCAACCGATCTTTCCTTATTAAAGTAAACTGATTCTCGCATGGTAGTTATTTCAACTTGAAGTGTATTATTATTACTTTGAATTTTAAATGTATTTTCCAGGTTATAGTCTTTTAGTTTATTGTAAATGAAATCGGTGATATCATTCAATTCATATGATCCAGTTGGAATTGTAATAACCTTGTCACCGATGTGGAAGAGGTTATTTTTTTCATCAATATTTGGAATCGAATTATACATATTAAAATCGATAAGAGCGCACTCATATCGACCATTCAATTCGATAGGTGGAAAAAAGTTTGTATTTATAATGGAACTATTTCCATTCAAGGATAATGCAAGTGATCTAGACATATTGAAATCTCTTGATAAACTGTGGGATTGTAAGTATCTAACCAAGCTTTATATTGAAATTACTCCTTAAATCATAATAAATTGATCAAATCCTTTTCTGTATCTTCCGTTATCCATTTCGTTATCCTTGCTAATTAATAGGAATCCGTGCTTGTCCTCCCAACATTTTTGACAAATTTTCACAAATGTTTCATAATTCATATCAGTGTTAATATGGTCCCGATATATATGCCGCATATTTAAATCATCTTGCTTAAACATTATAATAAAGTTGGCATTGTCACGAATTAGATGTTTAGGTATATGACTATACGTTTGACATAAATAAAAAGAGTCGATATTTTTATGTCGACCCATACAAAAATAAGATCTTATGTTATCTTGTTTTTCACAAGCTACGTCATCGAATATCATAATGGAATTGTTTTTAGCTTCACTGGGGTCTAGTACACCCTCATTATGGGAGAATGTATGATATCCCATTCCTTTAATCGGTTTGATTAATTTCTCCAAGTACTCATATTTAGGTTGATATAAACTTTTTGAAAATATATAAACATTTTCGAATTTTAATCCATTAGGACTCTCTATTAGACTTAACATAATATTAGTTTTACCACAATTCGAAGGCCCAACAATTAGAGCCCTTATTGTGTTCGGTAAGAGAGCACTATGTCGTGGCGGTAGATTTTTCTCGTTTTCATCGTTAATATTTCTAACTACAATTTTTTGTTTCTGACTTATTAAACGCATCTTTTAACCTAATGTACCTCATTCAATGAGAAATCTTTGATGATTAAACATCAATAAAATGGGGAAACGTTTTTATAATCGCATCAGTCGTATTTTTAATTGTAAACACGGTGGTGGTCTTGTCGATAAGCTAATTAATACATTACCGTTTGAAGCCCATATTCCGGGATATAATTTTTGTGGACCGGGTACAAAGTTACAGAAACGGTTGGAACGTGGTGATCAAGGAATAAACCCATTGGATGAAGCTTGCAAAGAGCACGATATCGCATATTCTCAAAACAAGGCATTGAGTGAACGACATAGGGCAGACTCCATATTAATTGACAAAGCCTGGTCGCGTGTCAAGGCACCAGATAGCAGTCTTGGTGAAAGAGCAGCAGCATACTTTGTTACAAATATAATGAAAGCCAAGAAAAAATTTGGTATGGGATTGAATAAAACGGAAAAGAAAGGAAGGAAAAAGATATTGAAGAATAAAATGAAGAAGACAAACCTTTCGACTGTAATTAATGCTGCTACTAAGACATTAAAAAAACAAAAACCATTAGACATTATGAGTGCAATTAAAGTTGCACGTAAATCAATTCATCAATCAATGGGTTCTAAGAAAAATGTTAAAGTACCTCGTGTAATTAATGTACCCAAAATTGGAGGTTTTCTACCAATCGTGCCGATCTTGACAGCCCTCAGCGCTCTTGGTAGTTTAGCAAGTGGTAGTGCAGCAATTGCAAAAACAATTAACAATGCGAGAATGGCTAAGGAAGATATGGAGGAGAAAAAACGTCACAATAGGAAAATTGAAAGTGTTGCTGTAGGAGAAGGATTATATCTCAAGCCCTATAGAAAGGGTTATGGTTTCTTTCTTAAGCCCTATAGTAAGGGGAAAGGAATTAAGAAGCGAAAAAACTAATTTCTCTGCTACCCAATAGACCACTATCAAATATCGACATTATACATTTTGCTAGGAAATATATCCCACATTTTAGAGGGGTGTTTATGAGAGATCTACTCCCAGAAGCACCAAAAAGTAGGGAGTGTGGTATAGTAAACTTAGATAATTCCCGATCAAGTGGTACACATTGGGTTGCATATAATAAAAATAAAAATAATATACATTATTTCGACAGTTTTGGAAATCTTCAGCCACCTAGAGAAGTTGTGAAATACTTGGGACATAGAATACAATACAACTACGATAGAGTTCAAGACTTTGATACATACAACTGTGGACACCTGTGCCTCGCTTTTCTACTTTCTTTCGTAGAAAATGTGGAGTCAAAACCGGTATATTTAAATGGTTAATTTACATTTGGGGGGTTGAAAATCAATGTATGGGTACGTGTATGTGTGAACTCTGTATGGTATAAAAAGTGGACCTGCACGCGTTCAAATTCACAGTCTAAGTTTCTACTTCACATCGAACGTCATCTAGAGGACAAGAATTTTTGATCATTCTTAACAAAAAAAAAAAAAAAAAGCCTATAACTGCTCATAACAGCTCAAAACAGCTGGTGACCAGCTTATAACAACTAGTAAACAACTAGTTAACAGCTACTAAACAGATAATAACCATCTAATAACAGCTATTAACCAGCTAAAACAAGTAGTAAGCAACTACGAAACAAGTACTGAACAACTGCTAAACAGGTAGTAAACATCAAAATACAGCTAAAAACAACGTGGAACAACTGTACCAAGTTCAAAAAACTCAACAACCATCATGAATCAGGAAAACCAGATGAACATTGTAGTTAAAGAGTTCAATAAATTTAATAAAAAGACACTGCTATCGAAGACAAGGATGCCTGAAAATGTAAGATTCCCGATCCTCAAGGCGGAGCGCAAAACAACAAAGGTTGGAGAATCTATTGCTCTCGAGTTGGAGGAGCACATTCTGTACATGCCGGAAAGGTACACCTCTCTTCAAGATGTTATCATCAATGAAATGGTTGATGGAAAATTTAATATTTATAAAAGTAATGACAATTTGTATTTAGAAATAAGTCAGTAATCATTAAAAAGATTGAGATTTTAAGAATATAACAATAAATACACTTTTTAAAATATAATGAAGAAAATGTATCGAATCTTTTTTTTTTATTCGGAAATGGTATATAAATATTACAGATCTTGGCGTTCCCTAAACAGTATTTGTTTAGTAACTGAGGAGTGACTACATGAATTTCGGAAATTTTAAATCTTTCACCTATAAAGTTTGAACAATATACTACAATGAATATTTTGTCACAGTTAACCAAAGCTAGATTTGCTTTGAAGCGAAAATTCGATGATCTCAAACAAGTCAAAAATCATACGAATTTACAATTGGAGGAAACTTTTAAACCTATTACTGAACCCTTACATGAACTTGTTAAGGAAAATAAAAAACAAAAGATTTCTAATGTAAAAGATAGTATAAAAGTAAAGCGTGAAATGAAGCAAATTAAGAAATACGATGATGATGAGAGAGAGCTTGATGATTTCTACTTTACAACTAATGAGAAAGATCCGCAGTCTAATCGAAACATAACTCCACCAAGGTCTTTCGATGATAGTGATTCCTATAATCAATTCTTTTCACAAACGAATATAGAGGAAGATATAGAAGAAGAAAAAAAGGAGACGGAAAAGAGTGAAGAAGAAGGGACAATACCTTTACCAATGTATACAGGAGAGGCCGATATGGGTGTGGATGCAGAGCTAGAAGATAATAACACTAGTTATAATTATGATTTTAATATCAGTAATTTGACCAGAGGAAATGTGTTGGATAAGGGTTATGGACCTAAAAAAAGCGCAAGCAATTCATTAACTTTGGGAGATAAAGAATTAAAAATTAAAAATAATAAAATAACATTTTCTAGTGGAATGAGTTGTGATCTGACTCCTGGTCTGTACTCTCTAATTTTTCTTAGTAAACCTGAAAACTATGATGATCAAGACTTGAAAATGTATAAAAAAATTATTTTAGAAACGAATATACATAGAGTAGGCTTTAAACCTAATAACAGAATCAAGGGTACACGAGCATACAAATATAGCCATATTATTAAGAAGTTGATAGACAAAGATTTCAGTCCTACAACGTCTACTCCACTTCGCTCAAAAACAGGCTTTGGTTACATGACTCTTCAGAAATCAAATCCAAACTATGTATATTGGAATGATGTAAATGAGTTAGTCGAACGATTGGAAATTTTAGTGGCATCAAAAGGAGCGGGTAACACCAGCCACAATAACGAAATTTTTTCAATATTAGAGGAATTGCGTGAAGAAAGGATTATATATTAATGAGTATAAATAGGAAGGACAAATATGTTTTACATTTATAAACATCATGTCTGTCGACAAGTTTGGACATTTTTCTGTTGATAAGGAACGATCAGAAAATTTGAAAAGACGTGTTAATTCTACTGAGGGATTATTCATCGATGAGGACGGTAATCTAAATGCTCAAAATAAACGTATCAAAAACGGATCTAAGCCTTTAGACAACAATGATCTAGCAACGAAACAATATACTGATGAGATCCTCGGAAAGTTGGGAGAAGATTTAAGAAAAATTATAACTCAAAATGTTAATCGTCGACTCACAAAAATTTCAACCTTAGAAAATAAAATTGAATTGAATAGTAAGAGGGCAGACAGCGCTGACCAAATTTTTGCCAAAATTCTGGAAAAGATTAAAACCATTGAGGACTATATATTTAAATATGTAACAAAACCGATATCACTACCGAAAAAAACCACAATTGAGTTAGAAGGTGTTGCTTTTCAGCCTATTAGAAGAATATGATTAAGCGAGAAATCGTAAATGAGTTGCACGGACCATCTCGAAAAAACTTTCAACGAAGACGAGTTATTACAAGGGGTATAAACGATCTGTGGCAAGCAGATTTGGTTGAAATGGGAGCCTTTTCAAAATCTAATGATGGGTACCGATACTTGTTGACTGTTATAGACACATTTTCGAAATATGCTTGGGGTGAGGCATTAAAATCAAAAAATGGAAATGATGTTTCCCAAGCCATGGAGAGAATATTTAAATCGGGTCATGGAACACCAAGAAACCTGCAAACTGATGATGGCACTGAGTTCTTTAATTCCAAATTTAAGGTATTAATGAAAAGTTATAGGATAAATCATTATTCAACCTTCAGTACTCTAAAAGCATCAATAGTTGAACGTTTCAATAGAACTCTTAAAGAGTTAATGTGGCGTGAGTTTAGTTTCAATGGAAAATATAAGTGGATAGATATGTATAAACAATTAATTAACAAATATAATAATAGAGAGCATAGAACAATAAAAATGAGTCCAAGTAAAGTCAATTCTTCCAATGAAAAACAAATATTACAAACATCGTATAATCACCTGAAAATATTTGTTGCAAGTAAATTCCGTAAGGGGGACCACGTTCGTATCAGTAAATATAAACATGTCTTTGAGAAAGGGTATACACCAAACTATACAACTGAAATCTTTAAAATTAGAAAGGTGAAGAATACATACCCTAAAACATACTTACTTGAAGATTTAGATGGTAGCCCGATTCAGGGCGGATTCTATAAAGAAGAACTGAAAAAAACACGATTTCCCCACACATACCTAGTTGAAAAAATTGTAAGGCGAAAAGGAAATAAGGTTTTGGTTAAGTGGCTTGGGTTTTCAAAGACTAGCTGGATAAACAAGGAAGACATTTTGTAGTATAATAAATGATTTATTTAAATAATTTTTATTTACATATTATCTTATCTTATATTAAGTTTAATATTAATATTTTTTTACAATGTTTTAAATTAAAATTAAATATAATAAAAATACTTTTTACAAACTCAAAATCATTTTCATTTATATTTTCCAAAGTCTCGATCATAATAAAACATCTCCAATTCAACTGATTTATAAAATAGTTCTTTTTCAATATGTTCCTTTTGAAATTTAAGGCTATCTAATGATTCTCCATCGTTCACATAATTATTTTGTATCATCTCACCCAAGCAAAATGAATTTGATTCTAGCCATTCAACATTTTCTAAAATATCTTTTTCAATTAATCTCTGATGTTTTATTGATGTCGTACCATGGTCTTCATTACTTAACTCTAAAAATTGTGTTTCATTAACATTACGTTTTCTTTTGTTATCTTTGCCACAAAGAATTTTTTTATTTACTTTAACTGTAGTTATTTTATGTGCTTTTGATCTAAACATTGTTCTATTACCATATAGTGAGGCCCCAGTTAATAAAACGTTTTTATAGTCTTCGATTGTAAGATTTCGTGAACTCACTCCCTTTGCTTTATTATGTGAAGATTTAACTTGATCTATTCTATAACAATAAACCTTTGAGCACAGACCTACAAATTCTGTCATGAGTTTACCGTTAAGCTCATCTTTAAAAAACCCTAAACTTTTTTTGTTAACTCTTTTAAAGTTATATAGATTAATTCTTTCGTCTGAATAGTCCGATGTATCAAATTTTGCTTCAAGATCATTACGAATATCTTTATAAAAATCTTCAGTTTTTATTGTATAGATAAATGAATCAGTATCCATATAATTTAAGAGTAACTTTTCCTGAAACTTTGGCTTCATATATTGATAGTGAAAATCATACATTTTCCATTTCGATAAGTCTAATACTGCAAATCCTAAATACATTGGCTTATTAAATAGAACGGACAATCTTTTCATTTGAATTGCATAGAAATTATCATTTATTTTAGTTGCACTATGAAAATTTGATTTTGAAATTAAAGTTTTGGCACAATGTGCTTTTCGTCCAGTCTTCGAGCTATCCGGAGCTTCCCATGTACTAACAAGCTTAATATCGACCCTGCGCTCGGGATCTTCCATTGTTTTTCCGTAAACAGAATTATTCATTAATTTAAAAAAATCTTTTTCAAATTTATTTTTTGCATTTTGCCTATGTAAAGTATTTAGATCAATGTACTTCTTTAACCAAGGCTTTTGTAAAAACTGAACACCTCTATGGATCTTTTTCAATACTAACCCATTCTGTATACATTGTTGCAAATTCCGATAATGTATTACATAATTTTTCTTATTTCCCAGGTCAGCAATTAATTTTTTTACCTTATCCTCTTTTGAGGCCAGACAGTTTGACGGACAAAATGGAAGATCATTATGAAGATCATGTAAACGGTATGGATATATTAAGTCCACTTCCAAAAAATAACCGTATTTGCTATCGATTGGAATATTATTAATATCAAAATTGTCTATATCTGTGGTAGACATCCACTTAAAATCTTTATATGGTAAAGGTTGTGACATTGCCCAACCATACAAGTTATTCGCATCCACATACATTAAAAATGAAGACTCCTTCGAGGAATCATAATCTGACAAATATTTGTTATTTGCTTTTGTATATCTATGACAACATTGAACTAAACCACCTCGAATGCTACTTTGAATAAATCTATACATATCTATATCTGTCAGCAATTCAAGTTGAATATTTGTAGATTTTAACATTGCCTCCCAAGATAGACCTGGTGTCGTAAAATACTGAGCTGGGTCAAGTGAATAAATTTGCATACAAATTTTTCGGAAGTTTTCAAAAATGTCGGTTAAAAGAAATACATCAGTTTTTAAATATAATTCTAAATAATCTTTAAGAGTGGAACAAGAGAAATGCGACCAAACCTTAAGAGCTTGATCATAATCTTCCTGAGAGCATTCCCTTTCCGTTAAATTACTATAGAATGCTTCCCTTGGTGGGAGGGAAGTTTCCTCGAGTCTACTAGCGGAGTCTAAATATTCATAGGGAAATATACCCTTCTTACGCATTAGTCCAAATTCTATATCATCACTGAAAAATGATTTAACAGTGTTCAATTGATCATCAACTAAATTAGAAGCTAGGGTGTCTAAACTTGATGGCATAAATCTATATGTATCGAGAAAACGAATTTCAAAACTATTTCCACTTAAACTTTTTATTTTCTTTGAGACAGAAATATAGTTTTCCTTATTTATTGGTATTACGGAAATTTCACCGGGAATCTTTCCCAACTCTTGAATAAATAAATGACAGTCGTATTTCGAAAAATTATGAAAAAATACTGGTATGAATTTGTTAACTTTATAATCCAAGTTACACTTAGAGTGGGCTGCACCTCTAAAGCGACCTGTGAAATGACAATGATCTCTAACCCTATCAGTCCCTAAATCTTTCTGACAAATAGAACAACTCAATGAATTATCAAATATTTGCTGGTCATCCAAAGTCATTCTCATAGGAACTATTTTATTTAAGTAGTCATCACTCAATTTACTTAAATTTTTTATCAATGAATCTACAAAACTTACTCCCGAATTTTTTCCTGTTTCTAAAACAAATTTATCTAGTCTAGAATCAAAAGCACACTTTATATAATACGCATATGATATTGGAATATGCTCATTAATATTAAATAATTTGGGGCTCACTTCAAGATTTTTCGGATCCAGAATGCATTCAAAATCCGCGTAGACAACAAATGGAACTTGAAGCTGATGTTGAACTTGGGTAAATTCCAGTGTGTTGTTCTGGGGGTGCGGCATCTTTGAAACCTTCCTACTGCAGAGCGTCTTGTGTTTTAATGCAGCTTCCTGGGTTCCGGAAAAATTCAAACACACATTGCAGAAATATTGCGCCCTCTTCTGATTTCCTCTCTGAGCAGTCATTAGTCTTTGAAAGAGAAATATATACAAATTAGTTAATTGCTTAAAAGAGATAAAAATGTATAAAAGAATTTACCTTGAAATATTTTTAATGTACATGTAATGTCCATTTCCACCTTCTTCCAAAAACATCATATTGATATGAAGAGGCTTTTCCACTTCCGATTGAAAAAGCGGTCCAATTATTTCCCTCGTCTCTTCATTATATCCGAATACGTTTAAACTCATATGAGTATTCTTCTTTAAAAAATTTTTTATACATTTTATTTCAAGGGGGAAAGTCAACCCTGTGAAATCTAATATTATTTCATCACTTATACGAATTATCTCCAGCGATATATCAATATTATATGCCGAACATCTTTGCGGCCTGTTAACAATTTTTAAGGCAGAAATCAAAGCCCATTTAAAACAATAATGATCATTTTCGTTACAAACGTTAACTATTGCTTTTTTCGTTAAAAGGAAACGAGGTAGTGGTATGAAAGATGAACCAGCCATCGGTGTATAATGATTCACATTCATTTCCAAGCGAATCAATTTTATAAGAGACCATCCACTATCTCTCTCTTGAAATTCTTGTGTTTTTGAAATTATTTCCATGGTATGTTCATGGAAGATATTTTCTAAGTCAGAATCTTTATTCATGATCGTCATTTTACTTTGAAAACTTTTCATATCAATTTCTTCAGATTCTTCTTTAAAAAGTATATACTCTGCAAACAGTTCAAAGTTTACTTTTGCTGAAGTATAACTTTCTAACAGAATGCTGAGATGAGGTAGCAGGGACAATCCAGCTTCACTCAAGAAACTCTCTGGTAAGATCAAGTCCGATCCATCGTTTACATACATGTAATGTAGTATTCTTCCCTTGAATCCCTCAGAAATTTTTTTGACTCTTCCGTCAAGGGGTTGAATTGCATTTCGCTTATGCAACTCCGAACGGACATGATTTGCCCATTTATTCTTTAGCAAGAAACACTTGCAGGATTGACAAAACTGATTTTGGTTATTCATTTTTATTTTATTCGTTTTGGTAAAATTCTTTTTTCACAATCACTTTTTTCACTTTTACTCAAGTTGTGCTTGACGTAGCAGAGTATCCCACTTCAAGACTATTTTTGGTAGACTAACTATTGTCCTCGATCATTTATAGTGTTTGAAGTGGGCGTGTACGATAATATTGAAGATGAGAGGTGCATACTTAAGATTTTTTTAAATTCAAAAACTAAGGTAATTCTAGTAGGTTATATCGACTATTCATTGGTTAGAAGAGATGAGAAGTATTGATTTTAAAAAATATTTGATACATGTGTAACCAATCGGACACCATCAAATCGATAAAGGAGACACAAAATCATAGAATTAAGGAGAATGTTGGTTAGAAGAGGTCGCACATACTTTGCTGCAGGTGGGAAAGGAAAGGTCATTTTTTATACACACCATCATACTCAGGTAGCCAATAGGGGACAGTTTGGAAAAAATCATTTCGAGTTTGGGAAAAAACAAAGATTTTCATTTGTTGAATTTCGAGAATGCACATTTTTGGGTAAAAGAAGAGGAAAAATCAAAGATTTTCATTTGTTGAATTTCGAGAATGTATATTTTTGGGTAAAAGAAGAAGATGAAAACCTGTAGAAATTTCCTTATAAATCGTGTAAGCATATTTAAAAGGGTAAGACGAGATTGTTGACTTAGATAGACAACATGCATTCAGTTAAAATAAATAACTTTTTGAATGTATTTGACGGAATTCTGTTCAATGCACACTATGTACGGCTCCAGTTCATACAATCAAAACTCTTTGAATGTGAACGAGGTATAAAAACATCTATTCATGGAAATCATATGGACACCTGCGTGTGGAGCAATGATGCAGCCACTGAGGGAGTTGATACTTGTGTATGCCATCGAATTTCGGATTACAAAAGGGAGGCACTCAACATTATGAATAAATACTATAATCTAGAAAAAAGAATGAAAATGATTAAATAACATAATAAAACATGTTCGCAGTACCAAAATAAACTTCTGACTTTTTATTTCGAGTTAAAATTACAGGTACGGAGAATGGAAAATATTTCCTTGACTGAGATATGTCGGCTACTTGCGAGTTGTTGCGCGGTCGTGATTTCAACCCCTATTATGGGAACGTCGTATGAGGTCGTATGAGGTCGTTGGCGTGAGGCCCACGATCTTGTCAATGAGCGTGCGCCTTCTGGGTTGTGCATGTGTCCCTTTTATTGCGGTCAGGTAATTGACAGGTGCGCATGTTCGGGTAGCTCTTGCTTGAATCCCTTTTATGACATGTTTATGACCCATTTGTGGAAAGGAGAGAATCTTAGACAATTTACCAGTTAAACGTTCTGGGACGGAAACAAAAATGTGTATTTGAAAATATTCCACATCTGAGAATCATTAACTTGTGAGATTTATTTTATTGGGGTTCTTTTGATTTCTAAATTAGTTTTACAATCATAGGAAACATTATTCCCCAACATGATCGGACATGTTCCTCTAAGATAACCATCTTTGAATACTTTGGGTGTGCGACCTTTCACACGTGCACAGCAACACCTGTGATAATGAGGCAAAAGGGTACGTGATCACACCTTTCCCCAACATGATCGGATATGTTCCTCTAAGATAACAACCTTTGGATACTATGGTTGTGCGACCTTTCTCACGTGCACCTTTCTCACCTGACTATTAATTGCACATAATGAGGCGAAGGATACATTATCAATATTGTCACATGGGGATGTGGGGGCGATGGGGGCAATTAAGTATACTCTTTATAGACATGATCGCGACATTTTTATGACTTCAAAGCCCATTAAAATCAGTTAATTTATTGGATTATGCTAATTGTCCCAGAACCCGCATACGTTAATGAGGGGGGGGAGGGGGGGCCGGGGGCCATTAATATGCTAATTGTCCCAGAACCCGCGTTTCCCTACTACTGACTTAGCCTTCCATTTTTTTATAGAATATAAGAAATATAAAAAAATATCGAGAAGAAATTTGCAAACTTTTGTTTTCGGTCACTTGATTTATTTTATTTTGTTGTATAAAATTATTTATGTATTTTTTTTATTATTTATTAAATTATTTATTTATTTTGCAGATGCGGAAAAAATACCACTTTTCCAGGGACGGAAAATTAGAGATGTTTGAGATTTTTATTTAAATAGCCATGTTCGTTTACTTACACAAAAATAAAAATTGTGCTTTAATGTTATTAATACAAAAAATCATAAGTTATAAAAACAAACATCTCTTATTTTTGGTCCCTAGGAACTTAGCACTCAATAAGATTTTCAAATTTATTTATATGCATCGTTTGTTGTTTTTCACGTCAAAAATTAATATTTTTCACAGCTATTTTTTTCCGCCACGTGTTTTTTTGGGAGTCTTCAATTTTTCATTTTTTCAATATACTTTAACTTGTTTTTACTCCCACTGATTAAATAAATATTGGTCTGCGACAGACTTACCTGGGAATCGTATAGGTATCACTTTTAAACCACTGGTTTATTTTAATTAACTACCTTAATTGCGTGCAATTCTAACTCCTTCACATAAGTAAACCCAAGTGAAAAAGACGAAAAAAGTCGCGTGCCTTCCAGAAAAACAACAAGCAACAACAACAACGGTTCCGCTAATCAGTTGTTGTTCTGTTTTTTTGGCATGTCCCGTTTGGTCTATGCATCTTGCACATAAAAGCAGGGTACCGACTATGCAAATCGGTTTATAAAAATATATTCTTAAAACTTCACATATTATTAAATAATATTAATAAACCTATAAATTTGTTTAAGAAATACAAATATTTTAAAACAGAAACCTTTTATTTTAAATGGTTCTTTTATCATTTACGAACAAATGTCGCATTATTCAAAAGGCAAGGGTGCACAAAAGTCTATATATTTTAGTTGCTGGGCCTCCTTCCCATCACACGCACTTTTCCGTCTGAGACATGGCGAGAGAGGGAGAGCCCAAAATTACTTTTTGTGCGTTCTCTTTGCGGACCCGACTGAGAGCACGTCGCTTTGCCGCCGTTGCGCTCAGCTGTGCCGGCGTCGCTGGCTTCTCTGCCGACGTCGCAGTCGGCTTCGTGATGATTGGGCGCTTAACTCAATTGTGGAACTGCAGGGTGCTTATATAAATATTGGTCTGCGACAGACTTACCTGGGAATCGTATACATACATAGGTATCACTTTAAAACAGTGGTCGGCAGCGGCCTATCTAGTGAGCATAGGGAAGTGTTCTGCCCATCCTCTGCTCGCTCACGTATAACGTACATGTTCGTGTGACTTCGGCATGGGTCTTCGGGTCATTTTATTCTCAACTTCGGGGCGCTTTTTTGTTGCTGCGGCAGAGGATCGCAGTGCAAAGCAGAGAAACGTCTCGCTACAGCACGCCGCGCGCAAACTTCGTGTTTGTTACACTCACACTAATGCAAGGCAAACTTGTGATGGTATGTGTGTGCCGACCACTGCTTTAAAACCACTGGTTTATTTTATTTAACTACGTTCATTGCGGGTAGTTCTAGCTCCTTTACATATGTACATAAGTAAACGCAAGTGAAAAAGACGAAAAAAGGCGCGTGCCTTCCAGAAAAACAACAAGCAACAACAATCACGGTTCCGCTAATCCGTTGTTGTTCTGTTTTTTTGGCAGTTTGGTCTATGCATCTTCCGTTGCACATAAAAGCAGGGTATTTATAGGCATATCCGACTATGCAAATCGTTAAACAAATTATATTTTTAAAACTTCACTTATTTATAAATAATATTAATAAACATATACTCGTACATTTTTTTAATAGAAATACAAGTGGTTTAAGGCCCACAACAATTATTTTAATAGGTTTTAAATACATTTACGATAAAATTACGCGTCATTTAAAAGGCAACGGTGCACAAAAGTCGAGATATTTTAAGGGAACGTTCTCTTTGTTTTGGATCAAAAAATCGATTTTTTTTTTTTGCAAAAATTGAAAGCCACATATCCGTAGAGTATGTGTGTGAAAGGATTTTTCGATACGATGAATAGTTTGTGAATGAGAGCGTCTCGAATACACCTGCGTCACGCGCGCTGCGTACTTTTAAAAAACTTTAAACGCGTTTTTCTCGAAACCATGTTTTCCAAAAAAATTCCGCGTCCACAGCTTTATCCTGTGAACCGATTTGCTTCATGTAAAATTTTTATGAAAGTATATGCTTTTTTATTGGGCACTAAGCTACTCCGGAAATAAACAATAATTTATTTATAATTTTTCAACGTGGTTTAACTGAGAAAAAATGGACGAAAATCGAACTTTAAAATTCGAACATTCATTACGCGGTCAATTTATGGCCGCAATTTGATGCCATTAGGTTAGTACCTTACAAAAGTATATTAACTTTAACTAATGATAACCATTTTTCTATTTGAGTTTACTACAAGAGGCTGCAGGCTCGGAATTTTAGGACGATGTTTGCCGCGCGGAGGCAGACGAAAGCCGCCATTTTGCAGCCGCCATTTTGAATTTCACCATCAAATAAATTTTAAAAAAATCTTGAATAATAAACGAATTCATAAAGCAAAACCCGAAGTTCGTACGCCTTTTCATTATCCCACAAAAAATTGACGAACTTTGCCTTCACTTCGACCAAAACAAAGAGAACGTTCCCTTAATGGCTGGGCCTCTAGCCTTCGCCCGAGTTTTTTGTGCGTTCTCATTTGTGCGTTCTCTTTGCGGACCCCGACTGAGAGCGGGTCTCTTTGCCGCCGTTGCATACAGCTCTGCCGGCGTCGCTGGATGCTCTGCCGACGTCGCAGTCGACTTCGTGATGATTGGGCGCTTATACTCAATTGTGGAACTGCAGGGTAGACATGCCCGTCTCTCCGTCTGTTTGTCTGCTTGTCCGTCCGTATTAACGCTGAGATCTCGAAAACTATTAAAGCTAGGATGTTGGGATTTCATTTGCATATTCTAGAGGTTCTGGGGCAGCGCAAGCTTATTTCAGCAGGGTGCCCAGAACGCCATAACCTGTCTTGCGCCGACATTTTATTAAGATTTTTTAAAAGTGTAAGTGCGTTCTTTTTCTGATTATCAATTTCTATCTTTATGCCAACAATTGTTTAAATCTGACCATTCATTACAAATAAATAAAGAAATCGACGCTTGGTGGCCCTGATACAGGGGGTTCAGTGTTGGGAACAGTTGCTTTTCTGCTTGTATATCTCCATCTCCATCGCACTCCTCCTAGCTAAATAAAGGGTATTTAGTAGTCGAGGCTGCCGACTGAACTGATTCCAGTTTCTGAAATATTTTTTACAGGGGGATAACTTTTTTTTTTGGACATTACCTTTTTTAAAGGCCGTGGCAGTTTAAACAATTAAATTCTTTTATTTTGATTTTGCTTGCCTTTTTTGACAGTTTAACTATAGCTAAAATTATAGAACTTTGAAAATAGAACTGCTTAAGCCCAGCTTAACAAATAGGTCACAGGAATGAATGAATTTATTTTTGAAAATTCTTCCATTCGACATGTGTCTTTGGACTGGACGTGGAGGGAATTGTAGGATCGGAAGCTATCAACGACCTCAAGGGTTCGATGGCGCTCAATCAAGCTCGAGCCACGTAGGAGTTTCGGCTATATTTTGGATAGATTGCTCCCATAAGGAGAGCGTGTGCTTTAGTAGTTTGGTCGAGCACATATAAACCAGGATAGGGTTCCATTTTTAATATTAATGCCGGAAAATTGTAAGGATGTTAAGCAACCATGAAACGTGCGTTGAAGTTCCCTTAAGGCTGCTCCAGACTCCTGTGCTATGGGTTGCACATTATAGAGACTTTCCAGGTGACTGATCACCTGCAATCGCTTATTTTCGAAACCCTCAGTTAGGATTTTCCAGATTTAACGAATTTAGTTGCCGACTTATTGCTGGAGTACATTTGTGGATTTTTATACCCTTGCAGAGGGTATATTGATTTCAGTCAGAAGTTTGCAACGCAGTGAAGGAGACGTTTCCGACCCCCATCTAGCCATGTCCGTCTGTCCGTCCGTTTCTACGCAAACTAGTCTCTCAGTTTTAAAGCTATCGGGCTGAAACTTTCCAAAAAGTCTTATGTCTTTTGCATATCTTAAGTCGGAACCGCCGGATCGGACAACTATATCTTATATCTCACATAGGAATAATAGGAAAAACAAATTTAAAAAAATTATATCTTTGCTGTTTTTTAGCATATAACCCCCTAAGCTTGGAAATAACATTTTTTAATTAGTTTTGAATTTCGAATTTAATTTTATCAAAATCGGAAGACTATATCATATAGCTGCCGTAGGAACGGTCGTAAAATTGGTGGAAAAATAATATGAAACAAATTATAGCTTCGGTGTTTTTCAACATATAACCTCCAACGCTTGGAAATAACATTTTTTAATTAGTTCTGAATTTCGATTTTAATTTTATCAAAATCGGACTACTATATCATATAGCTGCCATAGGAACGACCGGAAAATTGGTAGGAAAATAATATGAAACAAATTATAGCTTCGGTGTTTTTTAACATATAGCCTCCTACGCTTGGAAATAACATTTTTTAATTAGTTCTGAATTTCGAATTTAATTTTATCAAAATCGGACGACTATATCATATAGCTGCCATAGGAACGATCGGAAAATTGGTAGGAAAATAATATGAAACAAATTATAGCTTCGGTGTTTTTTGACATATTATCTTATACTATTGGGAATATCATTTTTTTGTGTTTTTAAATTTAATAATTATAGCTGCAAGGGTATATAAGCTTCGGCGCCTGAATTAGGGATGATTCTAATTCGTTGCATCGCCGGAATAGTAGTCGTCTAGGTTTTGTTGTTCGACCGAATCCTTGCCATAATTCTTTATGAGCTGTTGGATCTGTACTTGTAGCTCATTCTGGTTGTCTAGTAATCGATTGTGTAAATCGATTCTTGAGTGACTTATAATGTGATAAGTTACAACTCGTATTTTGGAAAGGAAGAATCTGTGAGGCCGGATAAAGCTTTAAGTCCTGTGAAGCTGGGTTAAGCTGACGATCCTGTGAAGCTGGATCAAGCTGCGCATCCTGTGAAGCTGAATGAAGCTGAGTATCCTGTGAAGCTGAATGAAGCTAGATTTAGCCAAGTATCTTGTGATGCTGAGTATCCTGTGATGCTGAATGAAGCTGTGAATCCTGTGAAGCTTGATAAAG
The DNA here is from genome assembly GCF_043229965.1 of Drosophila suzukii. Taxonomy (NCBI): domain Eukaryota; kingdom Metazoa; phylum Arthropoda; class Insecta; order Diptera; family Drosophilidae; genus Drosophila; species Drosophila suzukii. Next base: position 2,110,961 of record NW_027255941.1, on the reverse strand, counting down.
CCTCAAATCCTGTGAAGCTGGGTTAATCTGACGATCTTGTGAAGCTGGATTAAGCTGCATGTCCTGTGAAGCTGGATGAGCTACGATTTCCAGGGCGGGTGGATGTAAAGTGAACTTATCGCTACCTCTCGCCAGTTAGGGGTTCAGCTTTTGGTTGAAAGGGGTTTGCTGGAGTGTGATCCTTTCTTCGTAAAGGATAACGTGGGGGTCACCAACGCTTGCACCTAACCGAAGTAGAGACTTCTCGGCCACGCCGCGGAACATGGAGGTAGTGAGTACTTGTCGCTGGCACGGAAAGGGATGGTTAATGCGTTGCCAGATAACAGACGATGCGGGAACTGCGCTGAGGTTCAGCTGACGTAGGTTAGCTGCCAATTGAGATAGTATAGGTCTACGAGTTCTATTCCCGGAGGTGGAAAGTAGAACCGCGGAGTTATAAGTTGCGTTGTTAACTGATTTATTCTTAAATTGATACATGCTTATATACAACTTGGAACACGGAAGGTTAGTCTAAAGAGTAGTGAAATGAGATGTACACCTATCCCTCGCTTTGCGTCGGGGATACGTTCCAAAAATATACGACGCAAATTGAAACGACGCAAAGTGAATTAGGATTTGCTATAGCAAACCATGTAAAATTCGAAGATGGGTTCCAGGGTTACAAAAATACTACTTTTTAAAAAGAAAATTGAGCAAAGTGATCATTAAAAAAAACCAAAATAACATTTCATACATATAAAAACAAAAAGAAACTAATTCATTTAAAACAAAATAAATGAGAAAAAAATATTAGAATTAATCACTCTCTGACGAGTCTTTAGTGCCTGTTGTCGTAGGCCGGATTTCTTTAAAAAAAAATTGGTCCAATGTTTGCTGAACATTTTTTTTTAAATTATATTAACGCTTCATCCCAAAACAACGCAACATTGAAAATCTAACGACGCACAATGAAAATTAGTTCTAACTAAGAAGCGACGCAAGATCGAAAAAACGCAAAACGAAACGACGCAAAGCGAGGGATAGGTGTATTCTAGAGTAGGTCAGGGAATTTTGATCATGGTATAAGTATGCGTGGTTGGCTCGGCTGACACTGCAAAATGGGCTGACCGCATTGGCGTGTTACTGCGCCGTTGAGTCGGTGAGTAGGTGCTACTAAGCGCATGGTACTGTTCCCAACTTGACTACTGCTTGAGTTGCTGAGTGCTGGTCATGATGAGCAAGCTTGGGTACTTTATATAAAAGAGGTTGAAACATTGCTCAACCATAAATATTATTCGAATCACTATGCAACAACAAGAGAAAACGCTATAGACGATGGCTATTAGATATCCGATACTCAGCTAAAGGGGGTGAGATATGCTTGCAGCAAATCTGCTGTTTTCACTAACACACTTAGCCTATAGCGACACTTACCCTATCGCACGTGGTGTTCAATCTCTATTGAATTTGCAAAATATAGATTATTATTTTGTTATAACTTTTTAATGACTGGTCCGTTTTCAATAATCGGCATTTGGATGGGTATTGATAATAGGAACAAAATCTCATTTAAATTTTTATAAAATATAAAAAAATCTGGGAGGTAGACGGGTATTAGTGTTATGCTCTTTTGTGGGGGTTGGAGTGGACGGGGCACCATGGACGGGGCACTATTAGTCACTAATGTCACTAAGCTAAAGGGAGTGCTAGAGGAATGGAGATATGCTTGAAGCAAATCTGTTCTTTTCACTAGCCTATGGCACAACCTAAGTCCACCTAGCCTATAGCGCTACCTAGGCTATAGCGCCATCTAGCCTATAGCGCCCCTAGCGGATTGGTTGCGCAAGAGTGGAAACAGCTGATTGTCTGCAAGTGGTGTGCAATCTCGATTGAATTTGAAAAACATAGATTATTATTTGGTAGTAACTTTTCAAGGACTGGACCGATCTCAAAATTTGGCATGTAGATGGAAATAGCTAATAAGAACAAAATCTAAATTAAATTTATACAAAATACAAAAATTGTGGCCGCTAGACGGGTTTGAGTGGACTCTGCACACTGCCGAATGAAACTTGCGCTAAGCCGCCTCAAGTGATATTTTGAATAAATCTGTACATATCTATACCTGTCAGAAATTCAAGTTGAAAATGTGTATTTTATTAATATATGTTTTTAACATTGCCTCCTAAGTAAGACCTGGTATCGTATTATAGTGAGGGTCAAGTGAACAAATTTATATACAAATATCTCGGAAATTTTTAAAAATATTATATAAAAGGAACACAAAATATATTTCCAAACAATCTTTTAGAGTGGAACTGGAAAATTGTGACCAAATTTTAAGGGGGTGATCATAGTCTTCCTGACAGCATTTCCTTTCCGTTAAAATACTATAGAACACTTCCCTGGGGGAGGGAATCTAAATATTCATAGGTAAATATGCCCTTCTTACGCATTAGTCGAAATTCTATTTTATTATTGAAAACGACTGCAATATTCAATTGATCACCAACTTAATAATATAAAAAGGTAGTTAAGCTTAATGGCTTAAGTCTGTATATTGAGAAAACCAATTTTAAAACTATTTCCACTTAAACATTATATTTTCTTTGAAACAGAAATGTATTTCAACAGGAATGATTCTTAAATCTTGAATAAATAAATGACAGTCGAATTGGAAAAATTATGGAAAAGTAGTGGTATGAATTGGTTAACCTTATAGCCCAAGTTAAATTTAGAGTGGACTGCAGGTCTCTACTCTTTGATCATCTTAGATCATTCTAATAGAAAATATTTTATGCATGTATTCATCACCCAAGTTAGCTAAATTTTCTATTAATGAATTTACAAATCTTGTTCCAGAATTGTTTCTTGTTTCTAAAACAAAAATGTATCTAGTCTAAGATCAAAAGCACATTTTATATAATAAGCTTATGAATATGGTCTTTAAAATTAAATAATTTGGGGCTCACTTCAAGATTTCTCGGTTCGAGAAAGCATTTAAGGTCCGCGTAGACAACAAATGGAACTTGAAGGTGATGGTGAAGTAAGCTCCAACGTATTATTCTGGGGTTGCGGCATTGAGACCTTCCTACTGCATGGTATCTTGTGTTTCAGGGCGGCTTCCTGGAAAATTTTTACATACATTGCAGAACCATTGAGCCTTCTTTTGATCTTTTTTTTGAGCAGTTATTTGTCTGTTAAATGAAAAATATTAAAGTTTATTTATTTTGCAAATTTAAAATAAACAAGGAAGAACGCTATAGTCGAGTACCTCGACTACCAGATACCCGTTTCTGAGCTTAAGGGACCAAAGGGAAATGGAGATATGCAAGCAGCAAAGCGTCAATTGATATGTATTGACGACACTAACATATTTCAGTTAAAATTTTTTTTAGCATGAAAATTGTGGGCGCCACAGGCCTTGGCAGTTTATGGGCCTTAGGTTGGGCGTGATAAACTTTTTGTTGGATCAATCGATAGGTATAGACGAGACAAAAGTTTTATATCTAGCATCAAAATTGTTGGCGCCACAGGCTTAGGGGGCTTGTGGGCGTTAGAGTGGGCGTGTTATATTCGTGTGCAAGGTTACGGAATCTAAATCTGAAATCCCAATTCTCTATCTTTGATAGTTTCCGAGATATCCGAGTTCATACTGCTAAAGTTAATACAATCAAAACTTGTTGGATGTGATAGAGGTAATATGATATGATGCAGCTACAGAAGGAGGCGATACTTGTACATGTCATCGAATTTTGGCTTATAGAGAGGAGGCACTCAATGTTATAAAAATATATTAAGTCCTAGAGAAAATATTTATAAAAGAGTAATTGAAAAATTGAAACACGTATTCATCTGTGTACGATTGGTGACATGTTTATAACTAACTCATGGGTTGCAGAGAATCTTTCAAAATTTTCCAGGTTAACATTCGTAGGGCGACAGCGTGACACCTTTTATGAATATTAATTGCTGATAATTGGGAAAAAGGGTAAATGATTTCTACTGTCCTATGGATTATGTGTGGTGAGGGCAATTAATCACATTCTTTATGAGCATGATTGGGACATGTTAATGACATGTGAACCCATTAAAATAAGTTAACGTATGGACTATGTTAAGATAACTTCCTAACAGATCGGCTCGGTCGAGTCGTCTGGTGATCCTGATCGGAAACTTTTCTTTCTACCTTTTAAAAATTTTCCGACTACCTACCTTTTACAAAATTTACTCTACGAGTAACGGATATAAATATATGCTGGGGAATTTGAAAAATTACATAATTTTACCTTAGCGGGGGAAGGCAACTGGTGGCGGTAGATATAGGTTCAAGCACAACTCTCCAATACATCCCAAATATTGTATTATTTTAACTGTATGTATTTACTTATTTTCGTCCGCAGCTACAGAAATTCGTTGCCAGGAGAAGTCCCGTGGAGGGCTGAGCTATGAGGTCATCCTGGCCGAGCCGGCACCCAATGTAGCCGTTCCGAAGCGACCGGTCACCCCCGGCAAGAATGTTAGCGTTGAAGAGATTGACCATAAACTAAAAGCGGCCGAAGAACGTCGGATTGTAAGCTTATAATCTTTTAGTCTCTCTTATTTTGCATTAATATATCGATCCAAGTGAAACAACCATAAGACTTTATAAAATTTAGTTTTTAGAACTTATGCACTGTTTTTATACCCTTGGAGAGGGTATATTGATTTCAGTCAGAAGTTTGCAACGCAGTGAAGGAGACGTTTCCGACCCCATAAAGTATATATATTCTTGATCAGCATGACTAGACGAGTCGATCTAGCCATGTCCGTCTGTCCGTCTGTCCGTCCGTTTCTACGCAATCTAGTCTCTCAGTTTTAAAGCTATCGGGCTGAAACTTTCCAAAAAGTCTTATATCTTTTGCATATCTTAAGTCGGAACCGCCGGATCGGACAACTATATCTTATATCTCACATAGGAATAATAGGAAAAACAAATTAAAAAAAATTATATCTTTGCTGTTTTTTAGCATATAACCTCCTAAGCTTGGAAATAACATTTTTTAGTTAGTTTTGAATTTCGAATTTAATTTTATCAAATCGGAAGACTATATCATATAGCTGCCATTGGAACGATCGGAAAATTGGTAGGAAAATAATATGAAACAAATTATAGCTTCGGTGATTTTTAACATATAACCTCCTACGCTTGGAAATAACATTTTTTAATTAGTTCTGAATTTCGAATTTAATTTTATCAAAACCGAACGACTATATCATATAGCTGCCATAGGAACGATCGGAAAATTGGTAGGAAAATAGTATGAAACAAAGTATAGCTTCGGTTTTTTTTGACATATTATCTTATACTATTGGGAATATAATTTTTTGTTTTTTATAAATTTAATAATTATAGCTGCAAGGGTATATAAGCTTCGGCTTGCCGAAGCTAACTTCCTTTCTTGTTGTAATTAAACTTGCATACGTTCCAGCCGAATGTGTTAAAGACCGCTATTAACAATGTTAATAAATATGCTTAATATAAGAAGGTTTAATTAAGGAGGTTGTAGTATCAATTTTTGTGAGCAAAAATGATTGAGGATTCAACTAAAATAAGGACGTTTCCTTTCTGTGCATGTACTCGTAAAGGCCTTACATATTTTTTTAAGCGGGTCGAACGAGAACTTTTAAAAAATTGTTTAATTGATCAAATGTTTAATTTAAGCTCGCAAATGTCCCTTCTCTGAGTTTTCTGCAGAAAGTAAATACACTCTTAAAAAATATAAATATATAAAAAACATTTAAAGTTTTTTCTTTTGTTTAACAAACAAATAATTCCCTTTTAAAGTCTCTAGAAGCCAAGAAGATGGCTGATATTTCAAACAAGCTGGCTAAAGTTGAAGAGGCCACTCGCAAAAAGGATGAGATCACCAATGAGTTCATATCTCAGACAAAGGAGCAGCTGGAATCAAAAATGGAGCTGCATGTGGAGAAACGAGAGGCCATAATCAGCGATATGAAAGAAAAGCTAAAGGTTAAAAGTTGCATTATAATCCCAAAAAAATATTGTTAATAAACTTTTTTTCAACTTAATGACAGATTCATGCTCAGGAGATCGAAAAGACGCGTGAAACTCTTGAACAGCAGAAGGCCAGTGAGCAGAAGGCAATCGAAGAAAAATTAAAAATTGCCAAGTTCTTGCGCGACGAAAACATCAAAAAAATGTTGGATCGTCTAAAGGAGCATGTGAGTCTGAAATGGGTGCATGGCTTAGATACAGGGACGTTAGGACGCAATTTTTTTTGTTGAAACCACTTTTGACATCATCTGTGTTTAAGCAGCTGTAGCTTTAATAAATTTCAAATTGCTAATGTCTCGTAACTAAATATCTTAACGACGTAAATATCTAGTGACGGTCGGGCCTTTAACAAACAAAAGTTCTGATAGGACTATCATAGTAGACTTCCATATTTTCGTGTACGAGTATAGTAGTCGCCTTCGTACACTCTCCTGGTTCGCTTCGTCACTACGTGGACTGCCGTCCACAGTGATGACTATGTTTTTAAACGGTTGTTGCCAGAAAAATATATATACTATAGGGTCAACTACCACATGTGTTGTCCTAAACCATTTTGTGCGCACTCAAAAAAAAACAAGGAAGAACGCTATAGTTGAGTGCCTCGACTAGCAGATACCCGTTTCTCATCCAAAAAGTGTACACGGGAGATGAAAACATGCAAGCAGCACAGTTACTACATTTTCGAGAAGGTGCCACCTAGCGGGTGTCGGACAGGTTTTAGGGCTATGGGCATTTGTGTATGAATCTCTAGAATCTCCATGCCAAATCCCAATATTGTAGCTTTTATGGTTTCCAAGATCACAGCGTTCATACAGACAGACGAACATGGCTGGATCCTGGTCAAGCATAGATATACTTTAAAGTCGAAAACGCTTCCGTCTATCTGTTACATACTTTCCAACGAATCTGGTATAGCGCGTTAATCTACGAGTAACGGGTATAACAAGGATGAAAGCCATAGTCGAGTGAACTAATTATCAGATACTCAGCTAAAGGGAATGCAAGGGAGATAGAGATATGCATGCTTGTAAACAGCAAAACGCTTTCCTTCTACATACTTTTCCCCCGGTACAATATCAATCAAGAACACCTCTTAGCGAATTTACAAAATACGGGTGTCGGGTTAACAAACAAAAGTCTTTATATAAACTTTTGTGACAAAAATCGAACTGTACCTGTATACCTGTTAAAATGTTATTTTGAAAGTGTTAAAATGAAAAACATATTTTTAAGACATTAATAACATAAGTAGTGAAAAGGTGGACAGGTGTTAGTAGTTAAGTTTTTAAAGAATTTCCTACAAAAGGGGATACTAAGATAGCGTCCCCTTGGAGCATTTTTCTTGTTTAGATAGCTGAATAAGAAATCCTACTTTCAATAAAACGATTGAAATGTAGGTGCTTCATTTCTGTAAAAGAATTCAAATAAAGGGGAGATTGGGGTAAGGATAGTAAGAAAAGTTGGGTTGAACATAGTAGCTATAAATAAAAAGTAATCACATTAAAAGTGGTATCTGTACGTTTCCCAGCGAACCTAGGCATGCATTAAGTTTGTTGGCTCGGTTTCAATTAGTTTATTGATCGGGAAGCCCTTAACTTCGTACCAAAAGTTGGGCTCTCCACATTCTAAAAAATGGCAGATACATGTTGGGAATAGGTAATGCTTACAAGTATGTCGATAGAGTACATGGCTTAGGAGTAGGTTCGAATACAGAAATGTTTCATACAATATGAATGTTTCAATACGAATATATTTCAAGGTTCAATCTTTCAAACACCATATTGGATTGGGAAAGGTACCATCTTGCAGATTGTGCGTCGTATAATATTAAAATATTATATTATATATTTGGGCGTTTGAATATCGACCAGACGAACATCCTCTTTAATGATCTAGTTGACAATGCGTCCAGTCACCCAATTCTGGGGCGGACTATTGTCCTCATGTATTAGAGCAACATTGGAGAAGTCCATTTCGATCGCATCTGAAGCGTGTGTAATCGGGCTGCCACAGGTCCCATGGGCATCACGTTGAAATCGCGTAGGATACGATAATCAGAAGATGACCACGGGTAAGAGCTCTGGGCGAGATAAAGCAGATTTGTACTCCGTTATCGTTGCTGAATGTTTCCAGGTCTGGTTAACTTTGCTGGCTAAAGAGATCTTGCTTGAAGCGGTAAAGTTGGTCACTGGCTCCAGCGAAATTTGTCGCGTTACCACAAAATATGCGACAAGGGCTGCCACGACGAGACACAAAGCGCTTCAACGAAAGAAAGAAAGTATTAGTTGAAAGTTCTAAGACAAGATCTTCTTCTTCGCTTGCTACTGAAATACTCCTTGCGAGTTCAGTGGCGTTATATGTTGGGAGAACTTCTTTCCGTTGCTACCTGCTTTTAAGGCTAGGTAACCAAGGCTAGGTAGCCGGCAAGTCGACCGCTCGTCCAGCAAAGTGATGACACTAGCACGAACAGCATAACTCACCATACAGGGCACCAGTAGGAACCAGGCACAGCTCCTAAAAGCGTTTATGCCTAAAGGCGTTTATAAACATTAGGGTGATCCAATAATCACCCAAGATCTGTATCGACTCATAAGCAGTGTTAACTTGCATGTTGGTTCTATGCAGATGATTGACAATCTTCCAGGGGAATTCATGGTTTTTTGGGAGAAGCAACGGTTAGTGTATGGGGTCCTAACTCAACCCTTGACAAGAAAGCAGAGAATCCTCTTATAGTTTTATCCTTGATTTCTCTTTTCCTGGCGAGCTGTGAGATTTCCTTAGAGAACGAAACTTTTTGAATTGCAACAACGACGTGTTTAAAGGCCTTTTTCAGTTCTGTGGAGGCGATGGATGATGGATAAGAATGTTCTATTGGCTGGAACTCTGTTGAACAGACGAAGGACGTATTCTGGTACCCTCAGAATTCGAGAGACAACTAATCGCTATCTTTGTTTTGTTGTCTGCCGATGTTGTCTGCATGCGAACGAGACTACCTTGCGCTTCTCTAAGAAGAGATTATAAACAAGAAAGGAAGTTTGCTTCGGCAAGCCGAAGCTTATATACCCTTGCAGCTATAATTATTAAATTTAAAAAAACAAAAAATTATATTCCCAATAGTATAAGATAATATGTCAAAAAACACCGAAGCTATAATTTGTTTCATATTATTTTCCTACCAATTTTCCGATCGTTAGCGGTAAAGTTTTCCTGCAAGAAGGTCTGGCCGCAATCCCCGAAAAACTAAGGGCTACATATGCCTTTTTGATTGCCTTGTAACATCAGCCATACATTTGGAACTGGCCGCCGATCTAAACACAGATAATTCCTGCCATGTCTTTGGCGATTCATGTCCGTTCGAGGAAAATGCTCACAGATATTCAGCGATAACGGGACGAATTTTGTTGGTGCCATTAGATGAGATGCAGTTGCATCAACGCAATCTAACACAATCGCTGCCCAATGATGGAATCAAGTGGAGTTTTATAAGTGTGAGTCATCAGTATGTTTCGTTAAATTACATCTGCGTCGAGTTGTGAGAAAAATTGTTCCATCCTTTGAACAAATGCAACCTCTGATTGCTCAGATCAGTGCAGTAGTGAACTCGCGACCGTTATGCTACACACCTGACACAGACCTTAGCTACTTTTCTCCGGCCCACTTTTTAATTGGGCTGACTTATTTGCCGATCATCGTCTGGACTATTGGCAACACATGCAATCGATGTATCAACGATTTTGGAAACGCTGGCACCAAGAGTATTTAACATCCCTGCAGCAACGTCAAAAGTGGAGTAACATCGCAGTTGACAACGTTGTCCTCCCTCCAGCAGCTTGGATACTAGCCCGTGTAGTGGAAGCTCATCATGCACCAAATGCACTTGTACGCGCTGTTAAACTTAAGACGTCTACTGGAGAGAGAACGGGGCCATCACCAAGTTAGCTGTACTGCCTAATTTTGAAACCTTGTTTCAGGGCGGCCCGGAATGTTGATGAACGCACTGCAGCCGTATTTTAGTTTGAATCTTATTCTCCTTTTGGTATATGAAATACTAACATTGCCCTTTTTTAATATATTTTGACGTCACACTTAAGAGACTGTTTGGGACTTAGTGTTAAGACTAGGGTCTAGTCTCTCAACGTTTGGTTGCATTTGCGACGCTTGCTTGAAATGAGCGTCTAGCACCTGCGCTCGGCAATTTAGTTCTGCAACACTCATCCGATGATCAGCTTCCACATGTTTTTTTAAGTTTTTCATGGCCAAAAGTATGGTACCCTTTTTTCTAGTGAAAGGGTAGCTTAACTTTCGTCTAATTCGCCCATTTTATTGCGTCGTAATTACTTTCCAAGTACCGAGTAGTATAGCATTTTCCTACACCATTTTAAAGTCAATTGCAGAAAAGTTGTGTAGCAGGATTGCTGCGTAGTAGCATGTATGTATGTCTATGTTATTATATTGTTGTTGTTGTACGATGCCTCTCACTGTTCTCTGTCTCTCATTCGTTGTCATCGCTCTCACACTCTCCCAATGAGTCGGGGGTTGATGCGGATCGTGACCTGAGAGCGAGAGCAGTTAAACGCCGACCGTAATCCTGAACAGACGGAGTTATAAAATCAAAATAAAATCAAGGAATACATTATACCCCTTAAAAAATCTGAAGTGACCCGATTACGAGTAAATTAACTAAAACGTTAATTCAAAAGCAAATCAAAATGGATTTAAGCAACGCGTCGATTGAACAATCAAAAATGTGGTTGAGTGTGTTCAAGTTATTAACAACCGAAACAAAGAAAGAATTGATCTTGCGTTTAAATAAAATACCAAAGAAAATTCGTGCAAAGTTTGAAGAAATGGCGAAATAAAAAGGAGACAAAGACGGCGCCAAAAGTAAAGGCGAAGACAACGGCGACGAGAATTTCGAAGAAGGCTTCGGAATTATCCAGAATTACGACAAAGAAGGCGGCGACAGGAGTAACGGCAAAGACGGCGACAAAAGTAATGGCAAAGACGACGGCATCCAGAGTTACGACGAAGAAGACGGCGACAAAAGTAACGGCGAAGACGGCGGCACTGAGAATTACGACGGCGAAAAAATTCTAACCAGGGCATAGACGTCTCGTTGGCCAACACAGGTGTTGAGTGAGTTCTCTGGCGAGCCGTGGGCCCTCAAATGGAATAAGTGGAATACAGGCTAATGACAAAGGAATAGAAGCTGTTCGAGATTTTCCCGTTCCAGATAAAGTACACGGTGTTAGTATCTTAGAAGGTTCATTAAAGATTTTTCGATCATCCTGTATTATATTTTTCGACAGCAACAAGAAAAGACGGAGCAAAGTATCATAGTTTAGAACTGAAAACTTTAGCAATAATTTACACTCTTAGAAGATTTAGAGTTTATGTGCAGGGTAGACGATTTAGAATAGTTAACTGACTGACGTTGACGTTAAATAGAATTGAGTTGAACCCCCGTATTACACGGTGGGCACTCGAGATAATTTAATTATTTGTCAAGCGAAAGATAAAATATTAAAAGATATAAGAAGAAATGTCATTTATTATTATTATATTATGTCATTTAGAAAGATATAAAGGTTTGGATGCTATATTTGAAAGAGAAAGTGGTTAGACATATTGATAATTGTTTAAGATGTGTAGCATATTCGCCAAAGTAATTACAGCACTGAAAGACTACTTTAGGTCTAACAGCAGACCAAATTGTATAGTTTCGTATAGGGGCTGTTTTTTGAAAATGTATGAAAGAACACGTAAAAACGACTGGGTCTCCTCAAGCCAATGGGCAAGTAGAAAGGACAAATCGAATTAAGGGACCAATGATAGCTAAATTAGCGATCCAGAAGTCAATCTTATTGGGACACAGTTATGAGGATGTTGATTTTTCACTGAACAACACGAAGCAAAGAAGCAGAGCACAAATGTCAAGTAAGATGTTGTTTGGAAGCAGAAAGGAAAAGTTATTGATGAATTGAGACAAAAGTTAGAAGAATCAGATAATGTTAGTGATGTTAGAGATTTCGAAAAAATTAAAAAACGAACGGTTCAGAAAAGCACACCAAGAGACAACGAACAGAGATATAATTAAAAAAGGACAAAAAATTCGGAGTACAAAGTAGTAGATAGCGCAGTGGGAGTCGCAAGAAAGATAAAACCTAAACTCAAGGGCCCTTATGTTATAAATAAAGTTTTGAAATATGACAGATACTTAATACTTGATTTCAATGATCCCGCTGCCCTTATCAAGGTATCTGGAGTGGCCAAAATATTAAGCATTGGATTGGAAAATGAAAATAAAGTTGTAAATATATCTAAGAATTTGTAAATACAAAACTAACTTATAGAAACTAAGATAAATGTAAGCTGAAATCAATTGTAAGTTAACACAAGATCAGGGGATCTTAAAATGTCAGGAAGGCCGAATAGTAGCAGGATTGCAACGTGGACCATTCATGTACGTTCTAAGAATAAGATGTTGTTGTTGTACGATTCCTCTCACTGTTCTCTATCTCACTCTCACTCTCATCACTCTCACACTCTCCGAAAATAAAGATTGTAATTGCATATAACTGTGATGGTGCCTAACTTCAAGGGGATACATTATACCCCTACAGTTGCAAAATGCCAAAATACAATTTAACATTTTTTTGTCACAGTATTGGGGTAAAAATAGTTATAAATTTACTTCCGCTGTAAATGATACATGGCCAAGAAATTTGTTTTGAATTTAATTCGAGTCTTTGGACACCAGTCTTTCCATATCAAATGGAAAGGTTTTTTGTTTATTATTTAAACCTTTCTTCATTAAATAAAATTGTGGCTATAGCTTTCAATTTTATTAAATCTGTCACTTACTTCTTCATCTGATGGCGTTTAAAGTTCACATTTTTGGAACTTCGCTCTGGGGCTGTAAGGTTTCTTCATTAATAACGGCGCGCATTTTATACGAGCCGTTTAGCCGCTAGGGCCACGAACTATCCTTGCCCCTTAACTATCCTTACCCCACTCTCCCCTATGGTTATACGAACTTGTTTCGATTTCATGTTGATGGTAAAGCTGTTTGGACTTGGTAATAGCTGTTACTAGTTGTTAACTAATTGTTAGCGAATTGTTAATTTATAATAGAGAAAGAGGGTATACTAAGTTCGTCGGAAAGAATGTAACAGGTAGAATGAAGCGTTTCCGACCCCATAAAGGCTGATTACGAAATTTTGCAAGAGCCACCGAGGTTTTACGTTATGTGGCGTGTTAGTGAAATCTCGCAAACAGCGGATAGGAATGAATGTAGTAGTATTTTTTTGTTAGCTGATAGTCGCGGCCATCGACTATAGTGTTCTCTCGGGTTTTTCAATCTATTTATAGGTTTCAGATGCGCAGCAAACACTTTAAATGGGTTATCAATCATGTTGTGAAGAACACGAAAGGCTTAAAAGCAGAGTTAGACTTTTAAAATGCTCGAAGCCTTTGTTCATCCAGAAATGACAGCCTTTGGTAATAAACTCATTTTGATTTTTTTTTAAGAAATGTTTGAGGAAAACATATTGCAATTTTATTAGTTTTAAGGGCGGCACAATGACCAATTACTTCATTGCAAAAAGAAAATTTATTTTTTTGGCTTGATGGATGCATACATGAGAAGGTTAGGTTAGCATAGAGCGACTATCAGACCATAGTATGACGCACATAGACCACTTTGAGATACCTTTTGATCTCACTTGTCTAGTTTACCATCTGAAAATATCGAGGTTTAAATCGGTTGGTTAACAATTCTCCCATCCAGAGGCTTTTAGAAAAATATTTAGATTTTTGAGTTTAATCTTTTCCAGTCCAGCTACATTATTTATGAATCCTAAGTGTTTTAATCGGAGACTGCTTAGGGATGGACAGGAGCAGAGGTGCTCAACCGTTTTTTCTTCCTCCTTATCCCTGCAACAGCAGATATTATTTTTTGGGGCCTTTGGCCTCAAGCCAGTGGCCTGTTAGGGGTTGATTAGTATACAAAGGTGGGCTTAGTGTTGGGATTTTGTACTTAGAATAGTACAAGTTCCGTTTTTAAAGGATTCACCCCAGTCCATATCTTTTTGTCCTTGCTGAAAGTATTTTTAGCTGCGCTCTATGAGATCGCGAAGCGTTTGTGTATATTTACCATTGAAGATGGTAGCAACATCCTTGTTGTCGTACATCTTTCGCCCTGTGAACACTGACCATACGTGATCGTTTCCCAGTGAATGTGAGATCCAAACGAGCCTCGGATAAGCGAAACTTAAAATGCAGCGTTCTGCAACACCTAGTCATGTCTGCTTTCACCGAAGAAATTCCCGTAACCAAGATGCTTCATACCAACCATGTCAATCTGAGAGCTTGGATGCAACGCTCACATATATAAGACTGCTTATGTGTCCAATAAGATACGGTATATTACGTGATAACCTTTTGCGTTTTGAACATTTCTTGTGCAGATTTTGCAGTACACAAGCCACCATTTTGGAGGCCTTCCCTTGGGCAAAATCACTGAGTGTCTCGGTGTGACATTCTTCCTCCTCTGCTATCTGGACCTGATTCCTAATAGCCTGTGCATTCGGTTGGATATAAAGAAGGCAGTGATGAATTCCCAGGCATTACCTGCATTTGTTTTTTGACTTGCACCTGTTGACCCTATGACTAGGTCGCATGCAGTTGCAGCATAGAGATTTCTGCTTCACGAATGATCGGCTCTACACCCCAGACATATTCAAGAACTGCTGAAAGCCATATAGAGGGTGTCGTTCAGGATGTATTGCAGTCTTGGCTCCAGTCGCAATCTCCCTCTTGCTCAGCCCTAGTTCTTCACAGCGAGAATCCAGTAATTTGAAAAACTTCTCCAGAGTGGGTGAATATGTATCGATGCTGTCTACATGTAAGCGTGAAGTTTCTCTAGGGCTAGATAGATGATTCAACAATTGCATTCCGCTTGATTAACCGCATTAAGCCGCGAACAAGTCGTTTGCTGCGTCTGAGACCTTCTATATAAATTGTTTTCCAAGCTCATAAACTGTTCCAAAAACGAGTTTACATTGTTCCGAGAACGATTGCACCTTTCCTGAAGACGTTCCCATGCCCTGTTGTACGCCGTGTCCGTATTGGTGAAGTTTCGTACCAAGTTGTCAGCTCTGACTTACAGCAAGTCGTTAAAATAGTGTTGCTGCAGCAAGTTTTCGATTGAATCGTTGTTTGAACGAAAATCGTTGTTGCCATTACATCGTTCTTGAGTAAAGCCATTGCTCTTAGGCACTTAGCTTCGTAGACCACATATGGCATTATGCTCCTAAAGATGAGAGGTAATGAAAGCTGCAACTGTTTAAAAACAGTGGGCGAGCTTAACTTTTTTTAAGCCATTCAATAGGCATAGTCGAAACCGGAGCCCTTCTGTTTTAATTTTTATTCTAGCATAAAAACTATTGGCGCTATAGTTTTGGGCGGCTTGCGGGCGTTAGATTGAGCGTTGCAAAGTTTTTTCCAAAACATTTCAGTTAAAATTGTTTTCGAACATTAACACTGTTTGCGGCTTGAGGGAGTGAGAACAGTCACGTTTGCGGCTTGAGGGAGTGAGAACAGTCGTTACGCGCTCAGCAAGAACCTCTAGAATCTATATGTTTAATATATATGTTACTAACCGAGGATCCAATATGAAAGCAGCATTCAGCAGACTGAATAACTTGAAATGTGTAAACCACTTATTCTACAATGTTTTCGGAAAATTGGCCAACGAGGTGCCTGAAATGTTGGATATGGTAGATAGCTGCAGCAAGCTTGCCAAAAAAATCAAAAAATCAGGACAAAATAGCAGCTTAAAAAGTACCCTAAAAGACTACTGACCTATTAGACGGAATACGAATTATTATCTATTCCGAATGGTGGCCTTAAGCTGGGGGGAAATATCTATATTAATGAAGAAAGACCAAGTATGTACATTGCTAGACATAAACCTACCCAGTCGTAAATGGCAGCATTCCAGCATGCGTTCTTTCATTATGAAATGGCATTAAAAAGGTGTTCCGGAAGTGATGAGTCTGTCCATTCTTTTTACACGGGTGCGGGACAAAAAAGAATGCACTCGTTGCATGCGTCTGGAAGCATATATCTGGAATGCACCTGGAAGTAACAAACTAAACACATTCTGGGTGTACTCTTTTTAATGCACCTGGAAGCAACATACTAAACACCTTCTGGGTGTATTCTTTTTTAATGCACCTGGAAGCAACATAATAAACACATTCTGGGTGTATTCTTTTTTAATGCACCTGGAAGCAACATACTAAACACCTTCTGGGTGTACTATTTTTTAATGCACCAGGAAGTAACAACCTAAACACATTCTGGGTGCACTCTTTTTTAATGCACCTGGAAGCAACATACTAAACTCCTTCTGGGTGTACTCATTTTTAATGCACCTGTAACATGTACCCAGGAATGCACCTAGAAGCATTCAAAAACCAAATATCTGGAAGTTTTCCCCAGGAATACATAAAACTGGATTTCAATTTCATATTTATTTTCATTTCAATATTCAAGAACGCAACTAATTTTTGATCGAGTAACTCCCCTTCTGTACCGTACTTTGGTGCTTCCTTCTTGTTTATGTACTTTTGTCATTTACGCAGTTCAGTCCTTGGTGTGCCCATTCATTTTTTGCGATTCTGAAAAATATAAAGCAAATTGAATATTATATATTTTGAAATATATGTATATACATTACAAATATACAATATGTTTATTTTGTATGTACAATTTACATACAAATGTGGGATGCGGTACTGGAGAGACAAGGACCACTAGAAGCGGTCTCACCTACTGATCTAATATCTTTCCCTTTCTGTACTCGATATTCCTAAGTTACTCGATATTCTTAAGTTGTATTCGATACCCAGTTTCAACGTGAGTGCAAAGTGGCAACGCACCGCCATACTCACTCGCTGCCAGAATCTCGCAAAGTACAGTTCATAAGCACACGTATATTTTTGTAAAACCTAAGTTAATCAGTCGAATGTGAATAAAGCATATCATCATACTATTTAAGTCAGCGTCATCTTTTCTAAAAGAGGACCCTGCAATTTTTGGGGGCTCAACCGAGATATAGCCTACCATTCGACAGAACTTTCACCTTGGCAAAAAACACGTGGAGTGCGTGCAGAGAGCTGGTGAAATTGAGCAAATCGGCTAGATATCTTCAAATCGTCATAAGAAATTTGGCTGGAGTGTGACAAAGAAGGCTGGCGCAGAAAGCAGACACAGTTGGTGGCTTTTGCAAAGGCAAGAACTTGGAGAACTAGCGGACGAAGTGCTGGAAGGATTAGGAGGCAGCGGATCGTGGCTGGAGACATAGGAGAAGCAGCAGACACGGGCTGGAAGCAGTGGAGATACAGCGAGCAAGACATTGGATCTGGTGTGGTCATCGGAGCATGCGTGCAGGATTGTGCAAGCGGAAGGCTGGTGCACAGATCTTGGCAGCAGACGAAAGCATCCAGAAAGTTCCAGTTGAGTTTGGAAGTCTTCATTGTATGTGTGACGCTACAAAAGCGGGAAGCGTGGCAAAGAAATACGACGACGACCAAAAGCGACATCATTGAGCGAGTGGCTGAACTTTTGGAGGAGTGTTGCCGGAAAGTTTATTTCAAGTCGTTTGTAAAGTAGTGGGGTAACATTGAAATCAAGCAGTTCCAGAGTCAGGGTGGTTAATCTATTTACAATTTGCTTTTGATACTAAATTTAAGAAAACATTGTTTAATCTTAATAATCTACAGGACCAAGTTGTAAAATGGAGAAAAACGAGATCTTGGCACTGCGAGTTGAAGAGTTGCGTCGGAAGTTGTCGGAGTTGCAATTGGGTACGACTGGATTGAAAGCGGAATTGCAAGACAGGTTGTTGACCTACTACGGTCTAAACAACGATGGTGAGTCGGAAACGGAGGATAATGGTGAAGATGGTCTATCAGTAACGTCCGCAGAAACCACTATAAATCGGCCAAACGCAGCAGGTTGGCATCAAGGACTAGGAAATGAAAGGCAGGGTAGATCATGGTTCACGTTGAAAGATGTAGAGGGCAGTGTTTCGCAGTTTTCTGGGTCGAGTTCTCCAGATATAAACCAATGGATAGGAGAGTTGGAGGATTGTGCAGCTACAGTTGAGTGGAACCCTTTACAGTTGTTTGTGTATGCAAAACAGTTGCTTAGTGGAGCAGCAAAGATGTTTGTGCGTAGCCAGAGAAATATCAAAGACTGGGCAAGCTTGAAATCGGCTTTGTTGGAGGAGTTTGGAATCAAGTTATCCTCAGCAGAAGTTCATCGCAGGTTGGGAAAACGACAGCAGCATAAGGGTGAATCCTTGCACGAGTTCCTTTATGCACTTATGGAAATTGCAAAGCCCATTTGTTTGGAGGAAGAAAGTTTGATCGAGTATTTCGTTGAGGGTATCCCAGATGCTAGATCAAATAAGGCAATGCTATACCAGGCCAGAAACCTTAAGGATCTTAAGTTACAAATCGACGCGTATCAAAAATCCCGTGGATCATCCAAACCAGTTAACAAGTATGGTTTACAGGGTAGCAAGGCTGTGCACGACACAAAACAAGATGCGGTAGGTGGATCAGTTAGGAAATGTTTTCGGTGCGGAGATTCGTCGCACATGAAGAAAGACTGTCCTGTGAAGGAGAAATGTTTCAAATGTGATCAGCCAGGACACCGAGCAGCGCAATGTAAAGCAGATGTACAGGTCAAAACAGAGAGAGCAACCAATGTCGTCCAGGACGATAAAGTCGTTTCACAACCATCGCGTGAGTCCTTTTCTTCGAGCTTGGAATTGAAATCTGTAATTTGCAGGAATTCAGAATTCAAAGGACTTGTGGACACAGGTGCTGAATTGTGTTTGATGCGTAGGCGTGTGTTCTTGAAGCTAGGCGTAGGAGTAGGCAGTCTGATGGGTCGTCAGAGAGTTTTGACAGGTATCGGTGAAAGTCAGGTGCTAACATTCGGAAGCTTCATTACAAAGGTCGTTATCGATGGAATCGACATGTCGGTCGAGTTTCATGTCATACCAGATGACGATATGAAGTTTGACGCAATCTTAGGCACAACAATCTTAAACAGCATAGACATGATGGTAACCAAGTCTGGCACTATATTTTCGCCAAGAGTTCAAAGTGTTCAGCAAAGACCAACGACAGGATCAGACGATAACCAGGCAGGGCAGAGTACTTGTATGCAGCTAATTAGTGAATTCGAAAGTCTGTGCATGATCAGCACGAAAGACTCTAAGACAGTCTCAGCAGTAGATTTAGAGCACTTGAGTCAGGAAGTAGCTTCTGAAGTGGAGTCATTGATCGAAAGTTACAAGCCAAAAAGAAATCTCACTTCACCAGTCGAGATGAAGATCTTATTGACAGACGAGTTGCCTGTTTTCCAACATCCGAGACGATTAGCTTATTGCGATCAGAAAATTGTCGATGACCAGGTTCAAGAATGGCTAGAGGAAGGGATAATCAAGCCTAGTACATCCGAGTTTGCTTCGCCAGTGGTGCTTGTAGATAAGAAGAACGGGAAGAAGCGCTTGTGTTGCGATTACCGAAAGTTAAATGAAAAGATTGTCCGAGATAACTTCCCAACAGCTCAAATGGACTGTGTGATCGAAAAGCTACAAGGTGGACAAGTTTTTACAACTCTAGATTTGACTAATGGTTTCTTTCACGTTCCTGTTTCGCCAGAATCCCAAAAGTATACATCGTTCGTAACTCAGAGTGGTCAGTATGAGTTCCTGTTTGTACCCTTCGGTATAACAAACTCTCCAGCAGTGTTTACCAGGTTTATCATGGCAGTTATGCGTGATTCGATTAAGAACGAGGATGCGGTTGTATACATGGACGATGTGATCATTTCGAGCAAGAGTATCGATGAGGGCGTGCAGAAGTTGAAGCGAGTTTTGGAAGTGGCACAAGGAAATGGTTTGCGCATAAATTGGAGTAAATGCCAGGTGTTGAAGCGCAAAGTTAATTTCTTAGGCTACGTCGTTGAAAACGGTACCATCAAGCCAGGGAATGAGAAAACTCAAGCAGTTGCTGATTTTCCGATTCCGCGCGACAAGAAAGGAGTCCAAAGATTCTTAGGATTGACGTCATACTTCCGTAGGTTTGTGGAAGGATACGCCGTAATTGCCAAGCCGTTGTCCGATATGTTGCGCAAGGAGGTGAGGTTCGAGTTTCAAGACCAGCAATTAGCAGCATTCAAAAAGCTCAAAGAAGCGTTGATCAGTGGTCCAGTTCTGAAGCTCTATAATCATTCGCTGGACACAGAAATTCATACCGATGCATCCAAGTTCGGATTTGGAGCCGTTTTGCTTCAACGAGATCCCTGTGATAACTTGTGGCATCCAGTTTTCTACATGAGCCGTAAAACCAAGCCGTGTGAAGAAAAGTATCATTCCTATGAACTGGAAGTACTTGCAGTTATTGGAGCCTTGGTAAAGTGGCGGGTGTACGTTCTAGGGAAGAAGTTTAAAATTATTACGGACTGTAACGCCTTTACCATGACCATGAAGAAGAAAGAGATTCCGCTCAGAGTGTCTAGATGGGCGATGTATCTACAAGATTTCGACTACGAAATAGAACACAGGTCAGGTTCGAAGATGAGACATGTCGATGCGTTGAGTAGGGTGTCATGTTATACGTTGACTGACAGTTTGTTTCATCGTTTGCGGGAAGCACAGCTGTTAGATGAGTGGACGAAGGTGCTCAAAAGTGTCGTTGAGACCAAAGGCTATGACGACTTCTACATCGTGAACGAAGTTCTGTTCAAGGATCCTAACAAAGAGTTGCTCGTAGTTCCTTCACTCATGGAAACCGAAATCATCCAGAACAGTCACAAGCAAGGACACTTCTCATCCAAGAAAACTCAGGATTTGATTGAGAAGTCGTACTACATTCCGAAGCTAAAAGAGAAAGTAGCGCGAGTGGTCGATAGCTGCGTAGAGTGCATCCTTGTGAATGCGAAGGCTGGTAGGCAAGAAGGGTTCCTTACACCAATAGACAAGGGAGACAAGCCGCTCGTCACATACCATGTCGATCATGTTGGTCCGATGGAGTTAACCAAAAAACGATATAATCACATCTTCGTGATTGTAGATGCCTTTTCCAAGTACGTATGGTTGTATCCTACACGAAGCACAGGGGTTGAAGAAGTAGTGATTTGTTTGGAGCGCCAGGCTGTTTGTTTCGGAAATCCGTATAGGATAGTGTCAGATCGTGGAGCTGCATTCACATCCCACCTGTTCAAAGAGTACTGCGATAGGGAGAAGATCCAACATTTGCTGATAGCAACAGGCGTACCAAGGGGAAACGGACAAGTAGAACGCATGCATAAAATAGTTGTTCCGATGCTCTCCAAACTAAGCCTTGAAAGCCCAGGGTGCTGGTATAAGCATGTAGGTAAGGTACAGCAGATCATAAACAACACTGAGCCAAGGAGTACCAAAGTTTCACCGTTCAAACTGCTAACAGGATTAGATATGCGTATCTCAGGAGATGTCCAGCTCAAGTCGTTGATACAGGATTGTTTGATTGCAGAGTTAGATGACGAACGCGACAAACTAAGGAAGGAAGCAAGGGAGAACATTCAGAGTATCCAAGCGGAGAACAAGAAAGCTTTTGATTCAAAAAGAAAGGTCGAAAAGAAGTTCCAGTTAAACGATTTGGTAGCCATTAAACGCACCCAGTATGGTACTGGTTTGAAATTGAAAGGAAAGTACCTAGGGCCGTATAAAGTAGTCAAAGTAGGAAACCATGGAAGATACGAAGTTGAAAGGGTAGGAGAAGGTGATGGGCCTTATAAGACATCAACCGTCGCAGAGTACATGAAGGCATTCGGGACGAATCCTGCGTCAGGAGGGCCGATTGTGGGATGCGGTACTGGAGAGACAAGGACCACTAGAAGCGGTCTCACCTACTGATCTAATATCTTTCCCTTTCTGTACTCGATATTCCTAAGTTACTCGATATTCTTAAGTTGTATTCGATACCCAGTTGCAACGTGAGTGCAAAGTGGCAACGCACCGCCATACTCACTCGCTGCCAGAATCTCGCAAAGTACAGTTCATAAGCACACGTATATTTTTGTAAAACCTAAGTTAATCAGTCGAATGTGAATAAAGCATATCATCTTACTATTTAAGTCAGCGTCATCTTTTCTAAAAGAGGACCCTGCACAAATAGTTATTATTTTATTTGTTTAATAATTTTTTAGTTTGAATGTTCAGTGTACATGAACTGTGTTATTTTATTGTGTTCATATTGAACTAAGTTATCTACACTTTACTTACCTGTGAAAATATTGATGTAAAATTGGTGGCAGAAAGCAACAAACTTTTTCAAAACACGTGGCACGAACTTCACTTTTCAGAACTAAAAATGCAACTGACGAGAAATGCAAGAGACAAGAAAAACCGCTCGCTTCCTTGCATGTTCCCTTTTGTCTTTATTATTTGGTCAGCGTGATAGTTAAGGAGATGGAGATGACGAACGAACGCCAAAAAATGATCCTTCTGGTAAGAAATTCGTATGCCTTTTTTGGAATCTGGGTAGCTTGCAAGCTTCAGACACCCTCCGACCTTTAGAAGCTCTAAGCTATCGGTCCCCTGTATAAATAAACTAAGGTGTTTTAGATTATTAAGAAGTGGCCCTTGAGCAGCAATGATGTTTCTTGGGTCGGAAACGCTTACTTCTACCTGTTACATACTTTCCGATAAATGGTATACACTTCGAAGAATGTGAAAAAATCATGAAATTATTTTAAATAGCTCAGTTCAACAAGAAGGAAACCTAAATGACTTCAACCAACCAATACATTCAATTTTTTTTCGATTTCATATTAACAGAACTTGTTAAACATGGTTAACAGAATTTTTCTAATCGGGAAAAAGCACCTACAAATTGAATCTCAACCGTTCAGGGTCTAGCAGCAACCCCTTTTTCGTTTGGTTCGTGCTCTCGGTCTCGGGTTTTTGGTAGACCGTAACACATGAATCGATCCCTTACGATGCGAACGAAATCAATCGTCACTCGTCCATTAAAAGTCAGTAAGTGAGCAAATCATTAAAAAAGTCGAAACAAAAGTTCCTAATTATTGCTCATGTTGTTGCCTCAGATATTTTATGACAGGCAAATCACCGATTCTGAATCGAATCCCTATGGGAGCACCTAAAACCCGATTAGAAACCGAGAAGTTTGGTCACGTCCTAGTAAGTCAACTGCTACTACCACCTACTTGATACAAGAATTCTGTTCCGGATCACTAACCTCGATGGATCGCCGAAGAACAATTGGTTCATTCTAATTTGGATATCTCATTTTATACTCGTTTCCGGACGATCACTTGTTATAAGTTCTGAGGGTAGCCTTCGAATTCTTCGGTGTGATCAGCGGTCCAATGGGCCGGAGCGCGTTCAAATGCAGTTATCGATTGCAGTCCCGACTTTAGTGTCAACGTGCTTAGAACGATTTCTAAGCAGCTCTTAATTTTTTCCAAGCAATTTTTGTAAAAAAGCTGTTTTGTTTTTCCCATACAAAATATCTAACTTTTTGTAAGGTTTTGTGTTTTTGTGCATGGACTTCATTTAAGCGTCGTGCTATTATCATGTTGGTCGCTGATCAAGCTATTGTGAATCCTTTGTGTGGTGATAATACGAATCTGGATATGTGCGATATAATTTATTATCAAATGTTAGTGTTAGCAAAGAGTTTTCAAGGTCGCCTAAAGGTCGTGGTGCAAGGGTGACCTCAGTCAGGTCCAAGGAGGCTAGGTCACAGCAATTCTTTTCTAAACGCAATTTACATTCTAGTGCTAATACTTCTTCTTTATCGCAAAACAAATTAAAAGACGTTTTTTATTCTTCTACGGCTACTTTGATTGATGACGAGAAAGATTTTGCATCACATGGATTTGATAATTTTAATGAAGGAACATAATGCAAGCATAACTGGGCACTCAACTATTATAACTCCTGGCATTATCAGTCATAAAGAGGCTGACCAGTTGCGTTGCTGTCTAAGGTAAAGTTGCTTCGACTGATTTTATGTTTGGCCCAATTGCTAAGCCGTTTCGTAATCTTCATTACAAGGTTAATTTTGAAATATTTGGATCTAAGGATTCGGTCTCCCCTGGTCAAAAATATTCAGGTCATGGAAACGGCTTTGCCGTCTTATCTACCATATCAGGCTACCGCAAATGTCCAGCTTTTCCAGAAGAAAATGCTTGACATAATCTGGAACAACCAAAAAACAACCATCAATCAAATTTTACCTCCCTCTTTTCCTGCTCAGAGTGCTTGAAGTCCAGTTATACCCTCCCGTATTTTAATTTCTTGAGTTATAGCACTATGTTACCACTAGTTCAATTAATGAGATGCTTAAAACGAAACTCACTTCAATTGCTAACAATCAATTTTGGGGTTGTAGCCGCTCTTCACCGAGAGGTGTTCGGCTATTAGATCATATTAAGTCTTAAAATCTGCCAGTCTTTCACCTGAATGTGGACCAAATCCAACTGCAATTGTTTTTGCTATTTATTACGGTATTTCGCTTTACTTTCTGGCTGTTCGTACATGTACCAAATGAACTTTGTTCTGATCACATTTCTGTTGAAATACTTTTATGCGCTGCTGCTTCGCTCCAACTTACAACACCAATGCTTCTGTCTCGTCGGGCTAACATTGGACGTTTTAAGGATCATCTTACCATCCTTATTGAGAATGATGAATCTGCTGATCTGAGTTTTTCTCTAGATTGCCGCTGCCGCATCCACTGCTAACGGTAATCATTCCGCTGCTCCACAGTTAAATAATGCCCTTTGATGTCCTGTAATAACGACTCTGGTTAGGCAGAAGAGATCACTACGGCGACGGTGGATGCAAACGCGTCACCCTCAATACCTAGTTAATTTAAAAAGGGCTGATTCATTATTAATTAAAGATCTTTATGATTCTAAGTTGGACTATTTCCTCCGTAAACTTCGTGCTATCGATCCGCATGGTGATCGACGCTTCGAGCTCCGGAAATGCACTCGCGGGCTTCAGCGATAGCCTCTCCAGAAGTTTAGTTTGCTTCGATTGGAAGGTACTTGGGCAAGTAAAGCTGATGAACTAAAAAATTCGCTGATTCCTTGGAAGAACGATTTAAGCCTTTTGAATTGGTCACATATGAAGAGACTAATGTTACAGAAGCTTTTAATGACGTTCACTTTGGTTCTGCTTTTCAAATTCGGCCTATTGATGCAGTAGTTAATAACAAAATTAGGAGACTTGGGCCCCTGGGCATGACAGTATTGGCGGAAAAGTGGCTACAGCTCTGCCAGTGGAAGCTATTTCGTTCCTTACGCGTATATTCAATACTGTAATTGTACTTTCATGTTATCCGGAGCAGTAGAAGCATGCGAATGTTTTTATGATCCCCAAAAATGACGTCTTTCCCCGCTGTGCAAATTCTTTTCGACCCATAAGCATATTACCAACCTTCTCCAAGATTTTTAAGCGAATCTTACAAAAAAGGAGAGCTCGCAAATAACTGTCGGCCGCTTCTCGTTGTCTGCAAATAAGTGTCTGGCTGTTCCAAGACCGTTTTGTCGTGTTTTTCCAACTTAGCTTGGAGCGCTTTGAATCGCTAAAGTGCGCGTTGAATAGAGTCTCCTTACGTATCAATGCTGGATTTGGTCGGCAACCTATTTGAGTACTGACCTGGCTCAAGCCTAAAGAAACCCTGAGTAATTTGTCATCAGCGGATGTTGAGATGTTGGGAGATTAGCCGCAGGAGTTGTCGATTTCCCAGAATCTTTTGACAATTTCTGATAAGGAGTCTTCCTCAAAATTAAGGACTTTACGAAGTGCTGCTAGAGATGAATACTCGTCGCGAACGATTGAGTGCCCAACCGAAGCCACCCAACCTAGTTTGGTCTTCTTTGGGGATTGATAAACTATCTGCCATTCAAATTTGCCCTGACAAGCCAAAATTTTAAGACATGATAAACGCCCCATAATATAGAAGAAACACTACACTTTTTCGAAATCCCAAAACTAATCCTGTTTTTTCATCTATCACTACGACTGCCACTTGCTACAGATCAGAGCTCGTTTTTACGCAAACAGACTTTCTCTAACACTTTCCAGACTTATGAACAGAAAAGGTCTAACAAGACTGCACCCATGAGACCATTGGATACTTAGACAGCTCTCTCTTAGCGCCAGCTAATGTGTACATGCTTACATATGTTCTGGCCAAGAGAGAGCAATACATAAAATATGCAGTTTGTACCCAAGGTTGCGTAACATGACCAGCACCCAACAAATCAAGCAGTAGCCAAGTTGGGAACAGTACCAGGAGCCAGTTGCACCGACTGCAGCTGAGAATTGCTGATCAGCATATTATACGATATATCGTCTGACTAACTCACAGTACGACTCGACGGCACACTGATCATTTTTCAGGTAAATGAATTAACATAAAGATCTTTATACAGACAATTTATTGAAATATGCAAGTTTTTATAATTTACAAGTTGTACGAAATCGCTATGCTGATAAATAGTAAAAATTATTGTCTATATTGTTCTCCTTGCAGATTATAAAAATTATGTGCTCTAATTAAATAACCTCGATGGATCGCCGAAGAACAATTGGTTCATTCTAATTTGGATATCTCATTTTATACTCGTTTCCGGACGATCACTTGTTATAAGTTCTGAGGGTAGCCTTCGAATTTTTCGGTGTGATCAGCGGTCCAATGGGCCGGAGCGCGTTCAAATGCAGTTATCGATTGCAGTCCCGACTTTAGTGTCAACGTGCTTAGAACGATTTCTAAGCAGCTCTTAATTTTTTCCAAGCAATTTTTGTAAAAAAGCTGTTTTGTTTTTCCCATACAAAATATCTAACTTTTTGTAAGGTTTTGTGTTTTTGTGCATGGACTTCATTTAAGCGTCGTGCTATTATCATGTTGGTCGCTGATCAAGCTATTGTGAATCCTTTGTGTGGTGATAATACGAATCTGGATATGTGCGATATAATTTATTATCAAATGTTAGTGTTAGCAAAGAGTTTTCAAGGTCGCCTAAAGGTCGTGGTGCAAGGGTGACCTCAGTCAGGTCCAAGGAGGCTAGGTCACAGCAATTCTTTTCTAAACGCAATTTACATTCTAGTGCTAATACTTCTTCTTTATCGCAAAACAAATTAAAAGACGTTTTTTATTCTTCTACGGCTACTTTGATTGATGACGAGAAAGATTTTGCATCACATGGATTTGATAATTTTAATGAAGGAACATAATGCAAGCATAACTGGGCACTCAACTATTATAACTCCTGGCATTATCAGTCATAAAGAGGCTGACCAGTTGCGTTGCTGTCTAAGGTAAAGTTGCTTCGACTGATTTTATGTTTGGCCCAATTGCTAAGCCGTTTCGTAATCTTCATTACAAGGTTAATTTTGAAATATTTGGATCTAAGGATTCGGTCTCCCCTGGTCAAAAATATTCAGGTCATGGAAACGGCTTTGCCGTCTTATCTACCATATCAGGCTACCGCAAATGTCCAGCTTTTCCAGAAGAAAATGCTTGACATAATCTGGAACAACCAAAAAACAACCATCAATCAAATTTTACCTCCCTCTTTTCCTGCTCAGAGTGCTTGAAGTCCAGTTATACCCTCCCGTATTTTAATTTCTTGAGTTATAGCACTATGTTACCACTAGTTCAATTGATGAGATGCTTAAAACGAAACTCACTTCAATTGCTAACAATCAATTTTGGGGTTGTAGCCGCTCTTCACCGAGAGGTGTTCGGCTATTAGATCATATTAAGTCTTAAAATCTGCCAGTCTTTCACCTGAATGTGGACCAAATCCAACTGCAATTGTTTTTGCTATTTATTACGGTATTTCGCTTTACTTTCTGGCTGTTCGTACATGTACCAAATGAACTTTGTTCTGATCACATTTCTGTTGAAATACTTTTATGCGCTGCTGCTTCGCTCCAACTTACAACACCAATGCTTCTGTCTCGTCGGGCTAACATTGGACGTTTTAAGGATCATCTTACCATCCTTATTGAGAATGATGAATCTGCTGATCTGAGTTTTTCTCTAGATTGCCGCTGCCGCATCCACTGCTAACGGTAATCATTCCGCTGTTCCACAGTTAAATAATGCCCTTTGATGTCCTGTAATAACGACTCTGGTTAGGCAGAAGAGATCACTACGGCGACGGTGGATGCAAACGCGTCACCCTCAATACCTAGTTAATTTAAAAAGGGCTGATTCATTATTAATTAAAGATCTTTATGATTCTAAGTTGGACTATTTCCTCCGTAAACTTCGTGCTATCGATCCGCATGGTGATCGACGCTTCGAGCTCCGGAAATGCACTCGCGGGCTTCAGCGATAGCCTCTCCAGAAGTTTAGTTTGCTTCGATTGGAAGGTACTTGGGCAAGTAAAGCTGATGAACTAAAAAATTCGCTGATTCCTTGGAAGAACGATTTAAGCCTTTTGAATTGGTCACATATGAAGAGACTAATGTTACAGAAGCTTTTAATGACGTTCACTTTGGTTCTGCTTTTCAAATTCGGCCTATTGATGCAGTAGTTAATAACAAAATTAGGAGACTTGGGCCCCTGGGCATGACAGTATTGGCGGAAAAGTGGCTACAGCTCTGCCAGTGGAAGCTATTTCGTTCCTTACGCGTATATTCAATACTGTAATTGTACTTTCATGTTATCCGGAGCAGTAGAAGCATGCGAATGTTTTTATGATCCCCAAAAATGACGTCTTTCCCCGCTGTGCAAATTCTTTTCGACCCATAAGCATATTACCAACCTTCTCCAAGATTTTTAAGCGAATCTTACAAAAAAGGAGAGCTCGCAAATAACTGTCGGCCGCTTCTCGTTGTCTGCAAATAAGTGTCTGGCTGTTCCAAGACCGTTTTGTCGTGTTTTTCCAACTTAGCTTGGAGCGCTTTGAATCGCTAAAGTGCGCGTTGAATAGAGTCTCCTTACGTATCAATGCTGGATTTGGTCGGCAACCTATTTGAGTACTGACCTGGCTCAAGCCTAAAGAAACCCTGAGTAATTTGTCATCAGCGGATGTTGAGATGTTGGGAGATTAGCCGCAGGAGTTGTCGATTTCCCAGAATCTTTTGACAATTTCTGATAAGGAGTCTTCCTCAAAATTAAGGACTTTACGAAGTGCTGCTAGAGATGAATACTCGTCGCGAACGATTGAGTGCCCAACCGAAGCCACCCAACCTAGTTTGGTCTTCTTTGGGGATTGATAAACTATCTGCCATTCAAATTTGGCCTGACAAGCCAAAATTTTAAGACATGATAAACGCCCCATAATATAGAAGAAACACTACACTTTTTCGAAATCCCAAAACTAATCCTGTTTTTTCATCTATCACTACGACTGCCACTTGCTACAGATCAGAGCTCGTTTTTACGCAAACAGACTTTCTCTAACACTTTCCAGACTTATGAACAGAAAAGGTCTAACAAGACTGCACCCATGAGACCATTGGATACTTAGACAGCTCTCTCTTAGCGCCAGCAGCGTTTTTCGCTCTCACTTTTGTGTACATGCTTACATATGTTCTGGCCAAGAGAGAGCAATACATAAAATATGCAGTTTGTACCCAAGGTTGCGTAACATGACCAGCACCCAACAAATCAAGCAGTAGCCAAGTTGGGAACAGTACCAGGAGCCAGTTGCACCGACTGCAGCTGAGAATTGCTGATCAGCATATTATACGATATATCGTCTGACTAACTCACAGTACGACTCGACGGCACACTGATCATTTTTCAGGTAAATGAATTAACATAAAGATCTTTATACAGACAATTTATTGAAATATGCAAGTTTTTATAATTTACAAGTTGTACGAAATCGCTATGCTGATAAATAGTAAAAATTATTGTCTATATTGTTCTCCTTGCAGATTATAAAAATTATGTGCTCTAATTAAATACATCCATTATAAACCCATAAAAATACTTGAAAAATCTATTTGTTTGATGGTCTCTAGGTAAATCATAAAATTAAGGAATTTAAGTTTTCACTTGTCTACTTAGTTTACCAGCAAGGAGGTTAAGGAAGCTTTATTGAAAAAAAAGGATTGCAGCTATTTCCGGATATGCCTTAAGATTATGAACAGCACAATTTAAATATTTATAACATAGAAATGGCAAAGCCAAAAATTGAAAAAAGCAAATGGAATTTCGGGGCAGTTTGAGGTCGCTTATTGTACCAGCTTAAACTTATCAGCGGTCTTCGACCTATTTCCAAACTTCTGTTTTTTTTAAAGTTTTTATGTCAATATGTTTTTGCTGCAGGAGCTACTTGCCATGTTTTTTATTGGTACTTAATAAACTTAGAATATATAACGAGAAAGGAAGGCGAAAGGTTTGAGTGAAAGCTGTGAAACTATTTGTTTCGAGCATATCATGTTTTTCGATTTAACATTCTGTGCTGTTACGCTTAAGATGGAGCTGTTAGTGCGCCGCAGATGGCACACAGCTGTTAGCAAATCTTTTCTTTGAAGTTTTAAAATGATACTAAAACAATTCAGTTTTGGCGTTCAACCGATTTGGTTTCGATCGGCAGAACGGCGATCCTTGCTATGGCTCTCCTGACCAGTCCCTTTGCGGTGCGGATGACGACAACTCTTGCAATGCCATCCTCTCCTGCGATGACGCTGTCATCAAGTCTGCCAAGAAGTCACTTGGGCGGCGGCCATCCATTCCAACGTATACGAATTTATATTTGGATTTCCTAACAGGAGGAGTGACTTGATCGCTCACTCCGATGTTCTTTTATTGAATGCTTTTTAATGCTATTACATTGGCGCATACAGCTATAGATCGCTCAGCGATGTCGGCAGAGAGCCGGAAGAGCGGCGGTCGACACTTATGTATTAATGGGGTAAATATGTGTGAGGCTGACGGTGGGTCGCCGCGGGAGAGAGGGGTACTATGTTCACTTGGAGACAGAGCGGTCGCGCATGGCAATCATGCTGACTCTGCAATGTCCAGTCCCAGTGCACTCAAGGGTGGTCATATTACCGAGCGCTTGGGGAACTGCTTGGGTCCTTGATTTGTATGTAAGTGTTGTGGCCGAGTGCTACAATCTGTTTGTACTTATGTTAATGCATAACACTGAGTACAGTGTGCATTCGATTTGTGAAAAATAACGTAATTATATGAAGTTATTTTCTTACTATATGTATATATAATATAAATGAACATAATATTTTATAACACTATTTTTTTTTTTAGAAAGTGTTATTAATTTTTTGAGTCAGAAAGTATTTTTTTTTTTATATATAATTTTTTTTTCCTTTTATATTTCTTTTATAATTATGGTTCTTAATTTATGTATGGCCATGCGTGATATATGTATAAGAGAATTAAAGTGATTAGGAAGTAAACATTTTTAGTCTATCCTTATGTACTGTTTGTTCCTTATTTCTATTGTTTGATATTACTATGTTATCTTTTTCTTCTATACTTTCAACCTTATAGGGTCTAGTATATTTAAAGTCTAACTTATGCCCTGTTTCATTTTTCAATAAAACCTGATCTCATATTTTTAAATCAAAATCTAAAGTATTTTTGTCCTAGCAAATTTTTTGTTTCTGTTTATGAGATTCTAACATTAATCTGGCTTTTTAAAAGCTTTTTCTAGTCTAAACTTTAGCGTACGACTCAACGGCGCACTGATCACTTTTCAGGTAATTGAATTAACATAAAGATCTTTATACAGATAATTTATTGAAATATGCAAGTTTTTATAATTTACATGTTGTACGAAATCGCTATGCTGATAAATAGTAAAAATTATTGTCTATATTGTTTTCCTTGCAGATTATAAAAATTATGTGCTCTAATTAAATGCATCCATCATACACCCATCAAAATACTTGAAAAATCTATTTGTAAATCATAAAATTAAGAAATTTAAGTTTTCACTTGTCTACTTAATTTACCAGGAAGGAGGTTAAGGAGGCTTAATTTAAATAAAATGGATTGCAGCTATTTCCGGGTATGCCTTAAGATTATGAACAGCACAATTTAAATATTTATAACATAGAAATGGCAAAGCCAAAAATTGAAAAAAGCAAATGGAATTTCGGGGCAGTTTGAGGTCGCTTATTGTACCAGCTTAAACTTATCAGCGGTCTTCGACCTATTTCCGAACTTCTGTTTTTTTTAAGTTTTTATGTCAATCTGTTTTTGCTGTAGGAGCTACTCGCTATGTTTTTTATTGGTCCTTAATAAACTTAGAATATATAACAAGAAAGGAAGGCGAAAGGTTTGTGTGAAAGCTGTGAAACTATTTGTTTCGAGCATATGATGTTTTTCGATTTAACATTTTGTTTGGCTTGGGCGGTTTGTGGGCGTTAGAGTGGGCGTGGCAAACTTTCTTTGGGTCAATCGATAGGTATTGATGAGAGCAATACACTTCCGTTAAAATTTTTATTCTAGCATCAAAACTGTAGGATCCACAGTTGTGGGCGGCTTGTGGGCGTAAGAGTGGGCGTGGCACATTGCTGAAACAAACTTGCGCTGCGTAAGAAGCTCAGGAATCTGCACGCCAAATCTCAATAGCCTAGCTCTTTCCGAGATCTCAGCGTTCATCCGGACAGACGGACAGACGGACATGGCTAGATCGACTCGGCTAGTGATCCTGATCAAGAATATATATACTTTATGGGGTCGGAAACGCTTCCTTCTGCCTGTTACATACTTTCCGACGAATCTAGTATACCCTTTTACTCTACGAGTACTCTACAATGCAGTTTTGGCGTTCTGCTGCAAACATTCTCCCCCCTTTGGAATATTAAGGCTTTCAACCGATTGGGTTTCGATCGGCAGAACGGCGATCCTTGCTATGGCTCCCTGACCAGTCCCTTTGCGGTGCGGATGACGACCACTCTTGCAATGCTGTCCTTCCCTGCGATGACGCTGTCGTCAAGTCTGCCAAGAGGCCACTTGAGCGGCGGCCATCCATTCAAACGTATAAGAATTTATATTTGGATTTCTTAACAGGAGGAGCGACTTAATCGCTCACTCCAATGTTCTTTTATTGAATGCTTTTTAATGCTATTACATTGGCTCATATAGAGCCGGAAGAGCGGCGGTCGACACTTATGTATTAATGGGTAAATATGTGTGAGGCTGACGTAGGGTCGACGCGGGAGAGAGGGGTACTATTTTCACTTGGAGACAGAGCGGTCGCGCATGGCAATTATGCTGACTCTGCGATGTCCAGTCCCAGTGCACTCAAGGGTGTTCATATTACCGATCGCTTGGGGAACTGCTTGGGTCTTTGATTTGTATGTAAGTGTTTTGGCCGAGTGCTACAATCTGTTTGTACTTATATTAACGCATAACACTGAGTACAGTGTGCATTCGATTTGTGAAAAATTACGTAATTCTATGAAGTTATTTTCTTTCTTATTTTTCTATATTGTAAACATCTAGTCAATATCATGACGAACTATTAGCTTTAAGTGTGATAGATGGTCACACATAAATGTAATTTAGGATTTAAGAGAACCAGGGGATGGTCGTTTTAGACCGGTTTTTGGTGAGAAGAACACCTTTTTGGAAAGCAAAAAACTAAATAAAATAAAACGAAGCCCATCCTAGTGGCTTCTAAAAAACTAAGAACGTAAGCTGATTACAAATCAGGTGTGGGGTTTACCCCAGATCTTCTCGGGATGAAATACTCTGATATATTAATCCTGACAAAGGATGAACTAGCGAACCTGCTAATCGCAAAAGATGTACCAGTGGACGGCAAAGAGGCCATACAACAACTGCGAGCGATGGCAAAAGACGTACTGTCAACAGCTACCATGGAGTTGGACAATATTACTGAAAAATCGGATGACGAAGTCGATGATGTAGCTGAGAGTGTGCCAGGAGAGGACGGCCGCAATTCCGACGAACTGGCCGAAATTTTGAGCCAGGTGACCCTGTACAGAGCCCGGAAGGATCTTGCCGAGTTGAAAGTTCAAGTGGCCGCTTTGGAGAGCGGCACTGTGGACCGCAAACCTACCATTGACATTAAGGACATAGAATCAACCTTGCGAAATTTCTCTGGAGACGATCACGTTGGTGTTCATGCATGGATCCGTGAGGTGGACTTGGCTGCTGATATACACGGTTTGAGCGATCCCCAGCGTTGGCTACTGGGCAATCGCAAGCTACAGTGGTCAGCCCGTTCATACACGATGTACGAAAAATCCACCACCTGGAAGGCACTGAGCGAGTGTCTACTCAAAGTCTTTGGGTTCCAAATGACGAACCATGAGGTTGCAAAGTAGTTGCAGTCCTTAAAGGCGAATCGCTGCTACAATATTTCATAGTTATGCGTAATATTGCTAGACAAGGGACGTTCGAGGACACGGACGTTATAAATACATTGTGGATGGCTTGCAGGATCACACCGGCTGCGCAGCACCGTTGTATTACTGTGTTTCCCTCGATGAGCTGCGTGAGAAAATGATGCGTTATCAGACCGTACAGGCCGAGCTTAAACGAAAGCCACAAGCTCCACGCACGGCTGTACCTTTGCGACAGTCATCTTCCGCAAACATTTCGGATGCTCGTAATGCAGACGCTAACATAAGGTGCTCTAATTGCCGCTCAATGGGACATTACAGCAATCAATGCAAGAAACCGAGGCACCCAGAGGGAGGATGCTTCCATTGCTTTGAGACGGCACCAGGGAGTGCCCGAAGCGTATACGGACAGCTGCGTTGTGTACCAGTGACGAGAATGAAGAGGAAGACGATTCTGTTGGCGAAAACTCGTTTATTCAACTAGTAAGCATAAAATTACCTAGTAAACAGGGATGCATTGATATTGATAACATTTTTGCACTATTAGATACCGGAAGCCCCGTGAGTTTTATAATTAAAGAAATCATTCCGCAAGCTGTTAATTATGAAAACCTAGAAGATCGCCGTTTCCGTGGGCTCAGGGGAGAAAACATTTTGACAATTGGAAAAGTTAAAATGATACTTGTGTTTAAAGAAAAATACTATAGAATGGAAGCTTTTGTTATTCCTAGTCTTATATTACCGACGCCATTGTTATTAGGCAGAGATGTATTGAAACTATTGTCACTACTACTACAACTTAACTACTACTACTTACTTAGTAATACGTAAGACTGTACCAAATTATGAAAA
Source organism: Drosophila suzukii (assembly GCF_043229965.1). Taxonomy (NCBI): domain Eukaryota; kingdom Metazoa; phylum Arthropoda; class Insecta; order Diptera; family Drosophilidae; genus Drosophila; species Drosophila suzukii. The sequence continues at coordinate 2,075,661 of NW_027255941.1, read as the reverse complement.
TAATTACTCACTAAACAATACTATTGCGGTGGCTTCCGATTTATACTGTGCATCCCTATTTACTAAGATGTCAAACTTAAAAAACATACCTTACCATAGCTTAAATAGGCAAAAATTTTGATGTTTATTTGTAAACACGGGCAGTTTGAGAACTTAAGGATGCCTTTCGGGCTTAAAAATGGACCGGCTGTAATCCAAAAGTTAATATCTCACGTATTAAGCGAGCTTGTTAGAAATCGTCAAATTGTTGTGTATATGGATGATATAATTCTGCCATCTAATACTGTAGATGAGCATCAAAAGGTATTAGCTACGTTGCTAAATATTCTTGATAAGTTTAGTCTCGAAATAAATTTCAAAAAAGTAGCTTCTTGCAAAAACGTATTGATTACTTAGGTTACGATGTTAGTGCTCAGGGGATTTTGCGTAACGATACTCACTTGGGAGCAATCAAACGATATCCGGAACCACTCAACAGTAAAGCGTTGCATTCTTGTCTCGGTTTATTCTCATATTTTCGAAAGTTTGTCCCTAATTTTTCACGCGTGGCAAAGCCCTTAACCGACCTATTAAAAAAAGTAGGGCCCTTTCCAATGCCAGATTCCGAAAGAAATGCCTTTGTGAAGTTAAGAACAGCATTGTCGAACCCGCCAATCCTGTCAATTCTCAACCCCCATTACGAAACGAAATTGCATACTGATGCGAGCTCTCATGGCTTTGGTGCAGTACTATTGCAAAAACAGTTAGATAAAAAGCTTCATCCCGTTTTCTTTTACTCAAGAAAAGCTACCGCAGCCGAGTCTCGTTTCCACAGTTTCGAGCTTGAAACCTTGGCAATTATATACGCTTTACGTCTTTTCCGTATATATTTGGAACACAAGCCTTTCCTAATTGTAACAGATTGCAGTTCCTTCGTTCAAACCTTGAGTAAAAAATCCATCAATCCTCGTATCGCCCGTTGGTCCCTTGCGTTAGAAAGTTTTAATTATTCGATAGCCCATAGGCCGGGTTCAAGTATGGCTCATGTCGATGCACTAAGTAGGCAAACGGAGTTGTTAGCTGATGACGTGGTTGAAGGAGTTTCCCATCCGTGTGTGACACCGTCTATGACTAAAAATCCGTGTGTACCTGATGTACCTTGTGAACCTGAAATCCCGGTTGAACCTAAAATACCTTGTGAACCTGAAAACCCGGTTGAACCTAAAATACCTTGTAAACCTGAAAACCCGGTTGATCCTAAAATACCTTGTGAACCTGAAAGCCCGGTTGAACCTAAAATACCTTGTCCTCCTGAAAATTCGATTGAATCCGTGAAGAAATCCCCGAAATTAGTAAACTTGTTGGAATTGTTGGAGCAGACCCATGCGACATTGATTTGCTTTTGCAGACGGAGCAGGTGAGGGATGACGAAGTGCGTACCTTGCGACAGAAATTGGTGAAAGGAGAGATAGAACGGTTTGTTTTAATTGATGGAATAATTTATAGAAAGAATGATAACGGAAGGTTATGTTTGTATGCCCCAACTCAAATGCAAGAACAGTTTATCAATTAAGTTATGAAAAGTTGGGTCACCTTGGAGTTGATAAATGTGTTGATGACCTGAAAAGCAAAGTTGAATCCTTTATCCGCAATTGTTTGCCATGCATCCTTCATTCAGTACCTAAACGTGTCCATGACCGTACCCTCCATAGTATTCCGAAGGTCCCAATTCCGTTTGATACCATTCACATTGACCATTTGGGTCTGTTGCCTTGTATCAATTCAAAAAGAAAACACCTGGTAGTTACTATCGACGCTTTTACCAAATTCGTGAAATTGTACGCAGTTAATTCTACCAGTACCAAAGAAGTTAATGCCAGTCTTTCAAAATACTTTGAGTATTATAGCCGCCGCGACGAATTATTTCGGATCGTGGTACCTGTTTTACATCATTTCAATTTTCTAGTTTCCTAAGTGAGCGAAATATAGGGCACGTTAAATTTGCTACCGCAGCCCCTAAGGCGAACGGTCTGGTGGAACGCATAAACCGAGTGTTAACCCCGATGTTAGGTAAACTATCCGAGCCGTTGAACCAATCCGATTGGTACAAGTTAATAATTCCGTTCAGAAGAGTACTGGAAAAACTCCTAGTATTTTGCTTTTTGGTAGCAACCAGCAGGGACCCGTTGTTGACGAATTATCCGAATATATTGAGGAGTAGTTAAGCCTTTCTAACCCGTGTGATATTACCTCCGAAAGGATAAAAGCTAGTGAGAATATTAAACGGTCACAATCTCGTAATGAATCCATATATGCCCTAAGACACAAAGCACCCATGAAGTATAATTATAATGACTTTGTTGCTATTCGCAATGTTGATGTTAGGCCTGGACATTGTAAGAAATTCGCAAATAAATACCGTAAGCCATACAAAATTAGTCGAGGACTTCCCAACGATCGCTACGAGGTAACCATTCAGAGCGGTCCGCGCCTTCATAGTCCTGTTCTTCCTCAGCAGCTTGCTCAACGTTGTTTATCCGTTGGCGCCTCTGACCAGTCATTCTTTCCGAAAGGTTTGGTATTTTTGGATTTTGAGGAGTGGGAGAATGTGTATTATTCCCCTGGGATGGTTTAAAATTCGACGGATGTCTGCGCCAATAATCATTATTTTTATTTTGTTTTTTGAAGAAATGGGGATTTTTTTCCTGGCCGCGATCGTTCCCTAAATATTTCCCTCATTTCTCGGGCACTCGCTGTTGGCCCTTGTGGAAGTCAGTATTCTGATTTCTCTGCTCGACAGCCTCTGCCTTCCTAGCTGGCAGATCTCTGGCCTGTGCTGGAAATACGAAATAGGACTTCTTTAGACTCGAAATAAATACATTGTAACGGCCTGGTAATGCGCGCTACTGCCATTATATGGTTTAAAAAACTCATAGGCGTCTGTGGCGGACTGCCTCCATGCCACGTATTTATCCTGTATCCCGGTAAAGTCTGAAATCGACTTTACTATGTGTAATGGTATATCGCACGGCACTGGTACTGGATTTACTGCTATTCTTTGATATGTTTAAACTTCTGGCGCCTCTCCGCGCAGACTCTGTACCTGTTGGTTAGCTGCACTAATTTGATTTTGAAATTCGGCTCTAAGCCTTTGTTCCTGTTGAGGCAATTTGGCCCGAACCAAAGCTTCTATGCTGGCTGCGTTCATAATGTCTATGTCTTCTTCTTGTACCTGTGGTGGTTGATACCCTTGGAGAACTTGGTCCCACTCTTCTTTACTTTCACTTTCAATTTCGCGTTTAAACTCTCTATATGGACCCTCAAAACTCATAAGGCTACTCTATGGTCAACATTAGACACTTATACTATATGACCGAATATTTGACTCGGCTGAAATTAATTTGGGTTTGGGGTTTTATATATCTATTATTTTTTTTTTATATTAATATATGTATTTAATATTAATAACCGGGTGTTTGGTGTCCAATATAACCAAACAAAATTTTTTATTACTCGAAGGCGGTAGAGCAAATATTTTTTATCCACAAAAACAAATCACACTTGCTATAGGAATATTTGAATAAAAAAATTTTCGTCCGTTTATATAACGTTCTATTTATATCTATCACTGTGTATGTGTTTGTTGCTTTTTCTTTATCTTTTTTTTTAAATATGAAGCTGCATTAATAAGATCATACCACTTACATATTTTTTGTCTAGAATTGTGGGTCGTGAATTCTATAAGTTTGGTGCAAATTAAGTATTCTAGTTGTAGTCTTCCCTCGCCGCTGCACACTGGGCCAGCCGATCCGATTTTTGGCCAAAAATACGTTTTTTTTTTTTAAGAAAATGACAAGACCGAGTATGGAGTCCTTTTTATTATACATTAAACTAATTTATGCCAAAGTTTCAAAGAATTCGGGCAAGTAGTTTTTTTTTACCGTATTTTTAAAGTTAAAAATTCATCAAATATTGATGGAAATGAAAAAAAATCTAGAAGTCAAAGATGCTGATGTAGCTGTTCGACTTCTTCACAGAACTTTTAGAAGTCATTATTTTCAACAAGTAAAAAATTATAAATAGCTCTTCTGACTTACTTGTTTCCTAAAAGAAACTTTTTCGTTGATTTTTACTGCTTTTTTTAGCAAATGAGTACTTTGCTTTTCGAGTGCTTTTGAGTGCCATCCCCGAATGAAGTCATTACATCAAAAATAAATTCTTTAATTAATTTACTAAAATCGCTCATCGCCGACTCGATGCGGTTTTGCCTTAGTTTTCAGTAATTTTAGTTTTAGTTGATGGCTTAATTTGAAGTCGAACCATTTTGAGGACTTATGTATGCCCAAAGGTATGCTGCATTTCTTGTACTTTCTTCGGAGAAGAACTAAAATATATTATAAAAATATAAATGTAGCTTACATAAATACGTAGTCGAAGGCCTCGTAGCTAGCACTACCCCCTATGTTAGTATTAGTTTTTTAAACTTTACTATGATCTCAAATTAATAAATAAATAAATAAATAGCATACTTTTGTGATGACTTCAGAAAATGTCAAATTAACATTAAACGAATTAAAAAACAATATTTTTCAAACAATTTTTTTCTAATAATTTGATTATAAGAATCTAAACAGATAGCAAGAAGAAAAAAATAGAAAATTTTGTTAGGTCGATTATTAATAAACGTTCAAGTGGGAGCCTCCGAAAGTAGCAATTTTTAACGGTTCATAAATCTCAAACGACATCATATTTTATGGTGGTGTTAATTTTTTTAATTTGTTTTCTCTCATACTTAATCGTGGCTGTCAGTGCGTGATGTCTAATCGACGATATTCCAATTGGTGTTGGTGGCCGGTTGGCCGGTGATCGACAAATGTTGATTTAGGTAGTTTAGGATGGAAGGGTTACTGCCCTTCTTAACCTGCAGGCCTAGAGACTCAGACAGTTTGAAGTGATAAGAAGTTAACTGCGGTTTGCCGCAGTTAAATCAAATGGAGCACAGTCTCTTTATTCAATGAATGACAAATGAGAACTAAAACTTATAAGCTGAACCCTGGCTAAACGTGGCCGGCAAGGCGGCCGTTTGTCATACAAAAATGCTGACACTAGCAGAACTCACCATGCCAAGAACCAGGCACGGTCCCTAAAGGGTGACCCGAGAACCGCCCACGATTTGTACCGACTTATAAATTTCTCCTTAACTGTGTTAATTTATATTCTTAATCAAGATCACTAGCCGAGTCGATCTAGCCATGTCTGGGTGTCCGTCACTTCGTCTGTGCGTCTGTACGTATGAACGCTGTGAACTCGGAAACTTTAAAAGCTGCAATAGTGGACTAGACATGCGGACTCAAGAGATTCCTACGCAGCGCAAGTTTATTTCGTCAGTGTGCCACGCCCACTCCAACGCCCACAATCCGCCCAAAACTGCGGCTCATACAGTTTTAATGCTAGACTACAAATTTTGACTGATATGTATTATTTTCATCAATACCGATCGATTATTTGAAGTTTGCCACGCCCACACTAACTCCCACAAACCGCCCACAAGCTTCAAAAAATCGTAAATATGAACGCTGTTCGTACCCAAAGGTACTCAACATGACCACACCCAACAAATCAAGCAGTAGCCAAGTTGGGAACAGTACCAGGCGGTCAGTAGCACCCACTGCATATGAGAATTGCTGATCAGCATATTATATGTCTCACTAACTCACCGTCTCACCGACTCAACGGCACACTGGCCGGCCAATGCAGTCAGCACATTTTGCAGTGTCTGCCGAGCCAACTACACAAACTGCTACCATAATCAAAACTCCCTGACCTACCTACCTACTTTAGAATATAGCGTACTTCACTAATCATTACACTAAACTTCCCTCTTCCAAGTAGTATATAAACATGTATCAAATGAAGAATAAATCAGTTATCAACGCATCTCATTACTCCGCGGTTCTACTTCCTACCTCTGGGAATAGGGCTCGTAATACACTATCTCCACTAGCAGCTAACGTACGTTAGCTCAACCTAAGCGCAGTTCCGCATTGCCTGTGGTCCGGCAACGCAGTAACCATCGTTACCATTGCCGCGACGCGATCGTTCTGCCAGCAAAACTTCCCCATGCCAGCGACAAGTGCTCATTACCCCCTTGTCCAGCGGTAGTGTCTACTTCGGCTAGGCACAAACATTGGTGACCCCGACGTGATCCTTTAACAACAAAGGATCACACTCAAGCAACCCCCTTCCCACCAAAGGCTGAACCTCTGACTAGATACTCAGCTTCATCCAGCTACACAGGACACTCAGCTTAATCCAGCTTCACAGGATACGCTTCTTCTTCCAGCGTCACAGGAACTGCAGCTTAATACAGCTTCACAGGATACGCTTTTTCTTCCAGCGTCACAGGAACCTCAGCTTAATCCAGCTTCACAGGATACGCTTCTTCTTCCAGCGTCACAGGAACTTAAGCTTCATCCAGCTTCACAGGATACGCTTCTTCTTCCAGCGTCACAGGAACTTCAGCTTCATCCAGCTTCACAGGATACGCTTCTTCTTCCAACGTCACAGGAACTTCAGCTTCATCCAGCTTCACAGGATACGCTTCTTCTTCCAGCGTCACAGGAACGTCAGCTTCATCCAGCTTCACAGGATACTCAGCTTCATCCAGCTTCACAGGATACTCAGCTTCATCCAGCTTCACAAGATTCTTTGTTTCCAAGACACACAGTTTTGCTACCTAGATGAAGAAATCCAGCAAGCGGCATTACCCACTGGAAGTGAGTACTCTTCACGATTAGTAGCACTTAAGGAGCTGGTCAAAAAATATCAGAATATCTTTCTGGACAACATGCCGACTGGAAGCGGGCTTCCAAAGGCCCCGAGACGAACGTCGGCCAACATCAAGATCACAACAAGAGATCAAGTCAAAGGAGATTTCGCAATTGACACGGTGATCCGACAGTTGCAGAGAAGATGCAACGAATTGGAGTCATCATTAACATTAGCCTCAAACGCCGGCACCCCAGCCCTACAAAGGCACCTGGATCTCCATTGGGCGTTACTGAGCCAGGCCCACGACGAATTGGACAGTACACCTGGGGCCGCAGCCCTGGCAGAAGCAGAGCTAGCTCAATTCCACACATTATACGAGGAACACGAAATGAACCTGCTTCGGGAAAACGACGCGCCAATGAGCCTAAACTTGGCACTTCCGCCAATTAGCATTCCGGAGTTCAACGGCGAGTATCTAGACTGGCCACGGTTCCATGAATTCTTTGTGGAATTGGTACATAATAAACCATATTCGGCCAGTCAAAAACTACATATTCTACAGAGTTCGCTTCGTGGTGAAGCGAGAAACGTCTTGAGAGACACAGCCTTCTCACAGGATGTCTATGACGACACCTGGTTGCGTTTAAAGGCCAGGTACCAGAACGGAAAAATACTAGTATTCGCCGCCATAGACGGCTGCTCGCGCCAACTAAGGGCCTTACATGACACTATCAAAAACTCAATGAGTACTCTTAAAATCCTCTATGTGAGCACAATATGATGGGATCCACTCCTGTGTTTTATTATCAGAAGAAAACTAGACCACCAGTCTCTAGCTGCTCTAGAAAATTCAGCGGATGCACCAACGGAAATTCCAACGTTAAGGAGTGTACTGACGTTTATTGAACGGCGCGCTTGCATGCTGGAGACGATAAGCGCTCAACCTACAGCAACACTACGCCATCAGTCAGTTCACAACGAAGAGAACTGTAAGATTTGTCACCTAGGACCACATAATCTTAGAGCATGTAGCCGTTTCCGATTGAAATATCTGGAACCGGAGGAAAAGTATCAACAGCAATTAGATCAACACTAAAGCTCTCATTAGTTACATCAGGGTTTGAAACACTAATAGAGGTATTTATTATTCCCACAGTCATTACAGACCAACCGTCAGTACCGATTGATACCGATCTTAATATTCCCGAGGGACTGCCGATAGCAGATCCTCACTTTCGGCAACCTGGACCCATTGACCTTACCTTAGGGGTTGAGGTGTATTCTCGTGTAATAACGGGTGAACTTTTTGAACTAGGACCTAATAAACCTTTGGCACAAGGCACTAGGCTTGGTTATGTAATCACTGGTTATATCAATAAAGAAACCTCACCTGATACGGAAATCAACCCTAACGCTGCTTATAAGCCAACAAAAGATAAAAATCCGATGAATATAGAACCGACGACTCATCAATTTAAAACCTACAAGAAGGCTGACTTTGGTTCAACATTTCTAAACTTAACGAAGGAATATGTTAGTTTTGTTGCAGAATGTCCACATACCACAGACGTGCCAAATGATCAAGTTCTACGAGGGCACAATTTCAGTCCCCACAGTAATGTCAATTTTATCGCAAAGGGGAGTGTTAAGCAGCATCAAGAAGATGTGAAGGACCTGAATCACAAACATGAACTTCAGTTGAAGGAAAGATCCACCTTGGTCAATGATTTGTTAGGTGCTTCCTATACAATTCGGTCAAGGGCTGACCGACATCACGACTTAATTGAGGGTACCCCTCAATGGGGGGGGGAGAATGTTCGTACCCAAAGGTACTCAACATGACCACACCCAACCAATCAAGCAGTAGCCAAGTTGGGAACAGTACCAGGCGCTCAGTAGCACCCACTGCATTTGAGAATTGCTGCTCAGCATATTATATGTCTGACTAACACCGTCTCACCGACTCAACGGCACACTGGCCGGCCAATGCAGTCAGCACATTTTGCAGTGTCTGCCGAGCCAACTACACAAACTGCTACCATAATCAAAACTCCCTGACCTACCTACCTACTTTAGAATATAGCGTACTTCACAAACCATTACACTAAACTTCCCTCTTCCAAGTAGTATATAAACATGTACCAAATGAAGAATAAATCAGTTATCAACGCATCTCATAACTCCGCGGTTCTACTTCCTACCTCTGGGAATAGGGCTCGTAATACACTATCTCCACTAGCAGCTAACCTACGTTAGCTCAACCTAAGCGCAGTTCCGCATTGCCTCTGGTCCGGCAACGCAGTAACCATCGTTACCATTGCCGCGACGCGATCGTTCTGCCAGCAAAACGTCCCCATGCCAGCGACAAGTGCTCATTACCCCTTGTCCAGCGGTGTGACCCGGTAGTGTCTACTTCGGTTAGGCACAAACATTGGTGACCCCGACGTGATCCTTTAACAACAAAGGATCACACTCAAGCAACCCCCTTCCCACCAAAGGCTGAACCTCTGACTGGATACTCAGCTTCATCCAGCTACACAGGACACTCAGCTTAATCCAGCTTCACAGGATACGCTTCTTCTTCCAGCGTCACAGGAACTTCAGCTTAATCCAGCTTCACAGGATACGCTTTTTCTTCCAGCGTCACAGGAACCTCAGCTTAATCCAGCTTCACAGGATACGCTTCTTCTTCCAGCGTCACAGGAACTTAAGCTTCATCCAGCTTCACAGGATACGCTTCTTCTTCCAGCGTCACAGGAACTTCAGCTTCATCCAGCTTCACAGGATACGCTTCTTCTTCCAACGTCACAGGAACTTCAGCTTCATCCAGCTTCACAGGATACGCTTCTTCTTCCAGCGTCACAGGAACGTCAGCTTCATCCAGCCTCACAGGATACTCAGCTTCATCCAGCTTCACAGGATACTCAGCTTCATCCAGCTTCACAAGATTCTTTGTTTCCAAGACACACAGTTTTGCTACCTAGATGAAGAAATCCAGCAAGCGGCCTCACCCACTGGAAGTGAGTACTCTTCACGATTAGTAGCACTTAAGGAGCTGGTCAAAAAATATCAGAATATCTTTCTGGACAACATGCCGACTGGAAGCGGGCTTCCAAAGGCCCCGAGACGAACGTCGGCCAACATCAAGATAACAACAAGAGATCAAGTCAAAGGAGATTTCGCAATTGACACGGTGATCCGACAGTTGCAGAGAAGATGCAACGAATTGGAGTCATCATTAACATTAGCCTCGAACGCCGGCACCCCAGCCCTACAAAGGCACCTGGATCTCCATTGGGCGTTACTAAGCCAGGCCCACGACGAATTGGACAGCACACCTGGGGCCGCAGCCCTTGCAGAAGCAGAGCTAGCTCAATTCCACACATTATACGAGGAACACGAAATGAACCTGCTTCGGGAAAACGACGCGCCAATGAGCCTAAACTTGGCACTTCCGCCAATTAGCATTCCGGAGTTCAACGGCGAGTATCTAGACTGGCCACGGTTCCATGATCTCTATGTGGAATTGGTACATAATAAACCATATTCGGCCAGTCAAAAACTACATATTCTACAGAGTTCGCTTCGTGGTGAAGCGAGAAACGTCTTGAGAGACACAGCCTTCTCACAGGATATCTATGACGACACCTGGTTGCGTTTAAAGGCCAGGTACCAGAACGGAAAAATACTAGTATTCGCCGCCATAGACGGCTGCTCGCGCCAACTAAGGGCCTTACATGACACTATCAAAAACTCAATGAGTACTCTTAAAAACCTCGATGTGAGCACAAAATGCTGGGATCCACTCCTGTGTTTTATTATCAGAAGAAAACTAGATTACCAGTCTCTAGCTGCTCTAGAAAATTCTGCGGAAATTCCAACGTTAAGGAGTGTACTGACGTTTCTTGAACGGCGCGCTTGCATGCTGGAGACGATAAGCGCTCAACCTACAGCAACACTACGCCATCAGTCAGTTCACAACGAAGAGAACTGTAAGATTTGTCACTTAGAACCACATTATCTTAGAGCATGTAACCGTTTCCAGGAAATGGACCCCAAAACACTGCGCCAAGCCATTATTCAAGTAGGAGCATGCACAAATTGTTTGTCTACGGCTCATAAGGTTGAAAACTGTGGATCACCGACCACTTGTCGAGTCTGCCAGCAACGGCATCAATCACTGTTATACAAAGGACCCACTAGCAATCCAGTGGCCGGCGCAGTAACCATTGCAGGCTACGACGACGTAGGGGGATATACTCTGCTCGCGACCACCAAGGTATCATTACAAGGGCCAAACGGTCAATTACAAACATGTCGCGCTGTAATAGATGGTGGATCACAGAATAATCTTACCTCAAGGAGAATGGCAGATCTGCTATCTCTAAAGGAAAGGTCACCGATTGAAATATCTGGAATTGGAGGAAAAGTATCAACAGCAATTAGATCAACACTAAAGCTCTCATTAGTTACATCAGGGTTTGAAACACTAATAGAGGTATTTATTATTCCCACAGTCATTACAGACCAACCGTCAGTACCGATTGATACCGATCTTAATATTCCCGAGGGACTGCCGATAGCAGATCCTCACTTTCGGCAACCTGGACCCATTGACCTTACCTTAGGGGTTGAGGTGTATTCTCGTGTAATAACCGGTGAACTTTTTGAACTAGGACCTAATAAACCTTTGGCACAAGGCACTAGGCTTGGTTATGTAATCACTGGTTATATCAATAAAGAAACCTCACCTGATACGGAAATCAACCCTAACGCTGCTTATAAGCCAACAAAAGATAAAAATCCGATGAATATAGAACCGACGTCTCATCAATTTAAAACCTACAAGAAGGCTGACTTTGGTTCAACATTTCTAAACTTAACCAAGGAATATGTTAGTTTTGTTGCAGAATGTCCACATACCATAGACGTGCCAAATGATCAAGTTCTACGAGGGCACAATTTCAGTCCCCACAGTAATGTCAATTTTATCGCAAGGGGGAGTGTTAAGCAGCATCAAGAAGATGTGAAGGACCTGAATCACAAACATGAACCACAGTTGAAGGAAAGATCCACCTTAGTCAATGATTTGTTAGGTGCTTCCTATACAATTCGGTCAAGGGCTGACCGACATCACGACTTAATTGAGGGTACCCCTCAATGGGGGGGGGGGGAGAATGTTCGTACCCAAAGGTACTTAACATGACCACACCCAACAAATCAAGCAGTAGCCAAGATGGGAACAGTACGAGGCGCTCAGTAGCACCCACTGCATATGAGAATTGCTGATCAGCATATTATATGTCTCACTAACTCACCGTCTCACCGACTCAACGGCACACTGGCCGGCCAATGCAGTCAGCACATTTTGCAGTGTCTGCCGAGCCAACAACACAAACTGCTACCATAATCAAAACTCCCTGACCTACCTACCTACTTTAGAATATAGCGTACTTCACAAATCATTACACTAAACTTCCCTCTTCCAAGTAACATGTACCAAATGAAGAATAAATCAGTTATCAACGCATCTCATAACTCCGCGGTTCTACTTCCTACCTCTGGGAATAGGGCTCGTAATACACTATCTCCACTAGCATCGCCTGTGGTCCGGCAACGCAGTAACCATTGTTATCATTGCCGCGACGGGATCGTCCTGCCAGCAAAGGGTCCCCATGCCAGCGACAAGTGGTTATTACCCTTTTGTCCAGCGGTGTGACCCGGAAGTGTCTACTTCGGTTAGGCATAAAAAAACGCGGATATTTCGGAAACTATCAAATATAGAGAATTGGGATTTCAGATTTAGATTTCGTAGACTTGTACGCAGTGCAAGTTTGTAACGCGAATATGCCACGCCTACTGTAACGCCCACAAAACGCCCACAAAACGCCCAGACCTGTGGCGCCCAAAATCTTCATGCTAGAAACAAATTTTTAGGAGAAATGATTTAGTCTCGTCAATACCTATCGATTTACCCAAAAAAAGGTGTTATTATAGTTTCGGCTATAACCGTTATTTTGGTTATAGCCATTACTTTGGATGTATCCGTTATACTGATAGTTACCTCGGTTATTGCCTCCCGCTGTAATTATTTCTGAAATTGTTACCGCGATAGTTGTTTCCTCTTTGTGTGTACAATATTGAGTTTGAATTGCCCGCCATTTCAGTACTGCATTGTATGTACTTATTGACGGCTTCATTCATAGTTGAGAAGTTGCCTGCCTGTTAATTGTTTTTAGGCGGCCATGCTCACAATTTTTAACCATTGTGGTGATGGCTTCCTTTGTGGAAGGCTGGTAAGCCTTCGTCAATGTCCGAAGCTTGAAGGAGCTTTCTTAAGTTGTCTGTTTAAGATGTAAATTTCTCGGCTGTTTTGCCTTTCTCGCTTGTTTTCGCCATTTTGGCTTTGACTACGTCGGATGTTTCGCCGACCATAGTGTCTAGCAATTTCTTTATGATTGAATTTATTGTTGATTCATTCTGTCCTTTGTATAGTGTAGATCCTATAAATTTGGATTTAATGATTTCTACATCCAAATCTTCGAATGTGCCTTTAGTCAAGTTAACCAACTTCAAGGCTGTTATAAACCTTTAAAGATTATCTTTTGCCCGTTAAATTCCGGGACGGCATTCGAGATATCTTTTATGTATGCCCTTTGGGCCGCTGGATCTGCCATTATGTTTTCTTTTATGTCTGGCACGCTTACACTCAGGGAAAAAACCGTTCTCAGCGTTGTCGATTTCAGTATTTTCGATCTCAAAAGTGAGCCAAGAACGACTCATACTAAAAATACTAAAATCGTCATCGAAGTCTTCTCGGTTTGAGAACGGGGCTTTGAGAATGGTCGATCTTAATTTCAGTATGAATCGTTCTCGGTTTCAACATCGATAGATCTCGATTTCGAGAATAACCGTTCTCGGTTTCAACATCGGCTAGATCTCGATTTCGAGAATAACCGTTCTCGGTTTCGTCATCGCATCGATCTTGATTTCTGTATGAATCGTTCTCAGTTTCAGCATCGCATCGATCTCGATTTCGGTATGAATCGTTCTCAGTTTCATCATCGCATTGATCTCGATTTCGAGAAGAACCGTTCTCGGTTTCAACATCGCATCGATCTCGCTTCCAGAACCAATTCTCAATAAAAATGAGCCTTACGGCTTTAATGTCATTATTAAGGGTATATACATGGAGGGGGGCGTTAAAAAGTCTGTCAAATTAAAAATGTAGTTTTTTAATGGATTTTTTACAAGTATGATCTTAAATGACAATTTTATTCTACTTCAACTTTTTCACAATAAACATAAACTTCAATTACATTTATTTTGTGAATTAAAAATTGCTTAATTTTAAATAACATAAAATTATTATTATTTAAACCTAAATAATAATTAATTTTATAAGTAGTGCCCTTATATTCTAATTGGTTATAAAATTTAAAGTTATTTACACTCCCATGGTTTTTATTTATTTTTAATGCAAGATTATTATTTAAAATACCTTGCTCTTTCGATGTAAGTCTTAAATACGGCTCAAAGATTTGACATGGTCCGTCAGAAACTTTGCAAACTTAATTTGACATTTAATGGCTAAAGTATGGGGAGGATTAATTCTTGAATTTACATTGTGAAAATAGATCTTTGAGTCCTTGTGTTTCGCCTCAAACCTCATGCACCACAAATATCTTAAAGATCCATACTTTTCAATGGCTGTCACATAATGGACCATAAAATGGTGTTTAGGCTTTAATTTGCTGAATAATTTAACGTAAACAGTGTGATGTTTTTGCACTAAGCTTCGTAGCGTTTCTAATTCCTTTTTCTTATAATTTGACTTAAATAAGAACTCTTTTATATCAAGTAAAGTTAATAACAATTCCATTTCTTCATTACCGTGTGGAACTCTATCTCCAATCATCAAGGGCAAGAAGTAAGACATTCGGTGTCGCTTGCAGACGTTTTTAAATTACATGTTTTTAGTCGATTCATTTCGATTTTTACAGACGAATTGCCAACTTCTGTTTCTCCGTACGGAAATAGCAATTTTGTGGTATTTATTTCATTTAAAGAGATTATTCCTTTATTTATTAATGAAATAAGAATGTGGCAAATATCATATTTACATACGCTTTCGAAAATTTCGTGCATAATGTCGAAACAAAAATTATTTATAACTTTAAACGACAATAACTCGTTGAATATGCAATTTCGCTTCAATCCACTTTCTCGAAAATTATTCAACTGTAAGTCTTCGTAATAAGATTGTTCAGTTCGTAAACTTTCTTCCATTTCGGGTTTCGTTCTAGAACAAACGCGGCAATATCGCTTTGAATTAAATGATTGGACATAACCAAGTATGCTGTTAACAGCTAAGTTTTCGCCAATAACAATATAAACCGCACTTTTTGCAAGCCGTATTTAGTTCTTATTATTATTCCACTCTCAAGAACTTTAAATTCTTCAAACTAAATGGTAAAATTTCCATTTCCACACTTTTTAAGCTTGTCTGTCGCTATAAATGCGGCACGAAATATGTATTGAACTTTAGAAAGTAAATATCTTGGCATTAAAGGAAAATTAATGTAGGAGCCACATATGGAGAATGTATGGCTTCCTAATGCACTGTTAATTTGAAAGTATTCTATGTATAAAACAAATGGCACAACAATGTCTGGATCAAATTGCTTTGCTATAGACTTAAAGACTTCTCCAGATGCCAAATTTGTTAAGTCATTACATTTTAAATTTTGTTGTATGTTGCTTAATGTTAGCTCCAAAATATTTGGTATCTCGAAAATTCTTTTTACTGTAAAAGCCAATGGCATTATAAAGACGTCATTTGACTTCGGACCCAAGGTGGGATTTCCTTTCAATACTATTTCTGTTAATTTATTATCAATGGAAATTTGTTTTCGCTGCCTATATAGATTTGAATCGGTTAATTTTTTTAAAAATGTGTGCTCTGTCTTACAACCTTCAAATGGATCTTTGCAAAATCCAAGAATCGGAATAATTCTATCCACTGTTTCCGGATTTACTTGCTTTTCAATATTGTTTTGAATTTGCAATACGTGTTTCCCCGGCATAAAAGTTAGTTCATATAAACTTAAAGTAAATTCAAGCGATTTTTGTTTTAAAACGTCTATCATTGATTGTATGCTTTGGGCTTCAAAACATAAATTTGTTTGTTCTTCCTCATCCTTTTCTTCAACTTCGTCAACGGTTTGATTGCACTTAGAGAATAAAAATTCTTCTCATGAATTTCTTCGATTTGGAATTGATTGCGTATGTAATCTAATTAAGTGCCGCCGAAAACTCAGGAAACTTGTAAAAATTTGTGTGCAGCCATCCTGCTGACAAGGCAGCCTCAAGGATGTTCTTGTTAACAGATGCTTAATCTTTAAATGGAATATTAAATTGTTGGGCGTTAGAAATAATTTTCGACAGCAATAGCAGATATACATGTTGAAAAAGATAATTTTTATTCATGAAATCGATTAAATTTTGTAAATTCTATGTCTATTTCAAAAATGATCTTTTGAACTGCGTACCAAGCTTGCTCTGAGGCTTTCGGGTAGCTCAGCGAGTAAGACAATCTTAGGAAGGAGTCACACTTTACCAGCGAATTGTCAAAGTAAACAAAGAAATCTAAGAACTCCAGCTCAGACGATGCGGTAATAATTATAAATGGCAGTATTGTTGATCCCTCTAAATACTTTTCCCTGACTATATTGTTGATACGACATTCATAGTCATTCAAGCTTGAAAGCAGTAGTATCATCGAAGTTGAGCATCCGCTATTGTCGGTTTTTGGTTCCTTTTCCCGTTTTGATTCAAGATCCGAGATGTCGGCGGCAAGACGGCAAAATAAGGGTCAAGTAATCCTGGGCGTCTGTAAAAATAATAATTATGTAGTTATGACAACATTTCTTTGCGTAAGCAGAAAACTTACCAACGTTGGCGCGTTCTACATCAAGTAGTTGTCGCTTGCAGTCTTCGTTGTGGATGTTTAAAATATATCAGAACTTTGTCTTTAAAGCTGTTCCACCTATCGAACAGAAGATTTGTCTTTCCTCGGTAAAGGAAATCAAAGTCAATCTTGATCTATGGAAAAATATAAAATACATAAATCACTCTTATAATTTTAAAAAGAGAAACAGTAAAGCAACAATACAAACGAATGCAAGGGGACAATCACCACTAAGGAACCTAAATACACAGACAATCAAATAAACGTATGTATGTAATATTATCAAAGTCTTGCATGAATTCTAAATTGCTTAGAGACTTTACATCTTCTTGGCGAATTTTACATGTTTTTTCTCAGAGTCTACAGACTTCGCTCCAATCCGATGAGTCTCTCTTTAAATGCAATTTTAATGACAGTGATAGTCCCTTGTCGTCGTCTTCAAAATCGTGTGGAATATTTTCATCATCTTTGCTAGATAAAACTTTTCGACGTCTGTTCTTATACTTAGAATATAATTTTCCACTGGGGTTACTATGTTTTTTTCCCCGAGGAATAAAATAATAGTCCTTAAAATAAAATCAGAATGTTTCAAAATAAAATTAAAATGGTTTTTGATTGTGGTTTAAGTATTACCCGGCTTTGCGCTTCGCAAGGAAAAATGCTTATAATCTCGTCCAACAACTTTGAAAAATCTGCGGTTTGAACCACAATGTTGTTGCGGAAAATCACTTCTGTGATTATATTTATTAAAAAATTCCTTTGCGTTTCCGTCAACACTTTGTTGTTGAGTAAATCGCGGCCCAGTTCTGACGATTGCAGTAAGGAACGCAAGCTCTATGAAATATATGCAATTTTTTGTTAGCTAATATTACATAATTTGTTTTCGGAAAAAGTTAATTTGAGTAAGATGAGATTACCTGTTTTAGCACATTATTGGTGCTTTCATATACAAATTCAGTCGCTACTTTTTTTAACTGGAACTGCGTTTGGCACTTAAGACTGTAAGATTATTTTAAAGAGAAAAACTTAGCTTAAAATATCTAAATTGTCAAAACAGAACAGATACGAGCGCGATTACTCTTAAATGTATCATCACTTTTGTGGAACAAAATGTAATAAGTTTCTAAGTTTTTTCTAATTTTTAGGTCAACCAAGGGAAGAAGTTGTTATATTAATTTGTAATATTGTTAAGATATCTGAAATAAACAACATGGCATCCTCACTTTTTTTGTTAATATTTTAATTAAGGAGTTATTGTTAACTAAAGTATAAATCGTCTGCAGTATCATGAATTTAGTAGTACATTTCTTACTTTTGCTTTCTTCCACTCCGTCAACCTGATGGAGGAATGGCCTCTTTAATTTCGTCGTCATTTATGAATTGAAACCCCTCATAAGAAACCCCGGCTCCTAAAACAAGAAATGATTTTTATTAATACTATACTAGAAGACAGTTAAAATTTTTTATCTTGCATAAAAATTGTGGGCACCACAGATTCGGGCAGTTTGTGAGCGTTAAAGTGGGCGCGGCATTTCGCGTAACTTGCACTGCGTACAAGGCTACGGAATCTAAATCTGAAATCCCAATTCTCTATCTTTGATAGTTTATGAGATATCCGCGTTCATATTTACGACTTTTTGAAGTTTGTGGGCGGTTTGTCGGCGTTAAAGTGGGCGTGGCAAACTTTTTTTGGGTTAATCAATAGGTACTGATGAGGACAATACATTTCAGTTAAAATTTTTATTCTAGCATCAAAACTGTAGGAACCACACTTTTGGGCGGCTTGTGGTCTTTAGAGTAGGCGTGGCACATTGCTGAAACAAACTTGCACTGCGTAAAAAGCTCAGGAATTTGCATGCCAAATCTCAATAGACTAGCTCTCATAGTTTCCGAGATCTCAGCGTTCATCCGGACGGACAGACAGACGGACAGACTGACATGGCTAGATCGATTAGGCTAGTGATCCGGATCATGAATATATACTCTTTATGGGGTCGGAAACGCTTCCTTCTGCCTGTTACATACTTTTCGACGAATCTAGTATACCCTTCTACTCTACGAGTAACGGGTATAATTAAAGATGTGCGCTCTTGGAAGCGCTGTCCGTTCACTTTTCCAGGGTCCGGCTTGCCGCGCCGAACGGGGCCGGTGCTGTCTGCACGGGCTTCTACTACTCCAGTGCATTCTCTGTTGGGGCACCGGTGCTGGCTGCATAGTCGCGTTTCAGATCCTTCAGGCTCAAATATGTTCTTCGTATATCCTCCAGGTTAATTACTGTTCCTCGCAGTCCTCCAGGTTTATTACTGTTCTTCGCAATCCTCCAGGTTAATTACTGTTCTTCGCAATCCTCCAGGTTAAATGTCACGGAAGCCATATAAAGATGTTTATCCATCCATCCCAACGTATAAGCATTTATATTTGAATTTCTTAACAGGAGGAGCGACTTGATCGCTCACTCCAATGTTCTTTTGTTAAGTGCTTTTTAATCCTATTACATTGGCGCATATAGCTAAAGATCGCTCAGCGATGGCGCCAGAGACCCGGAAGAGCGGTGGTCGACACTTATGTATAAATGGGTAAATATGTGTGAGGCTGACGGAGGGTCGACACGGGATAGAGGGGTACTATGTTCACTTGGAGACAGAGCGGTCGCGCATGGCAATTATGCTGACTCTGCAATGTCCAGTCCCAGTGCACTCAAGGGTGGTCATATTACCGAGCGCTCGGGGAACTGCTTGGGTCTTTGATTTGTATGTAAGTGTTGTGGCCGAGTGCTACAATCTGTTTGTACTTATATTAATGCATAGCACTGAGTACAGTGTGCATTCGATATGTAAACATACTACAATTGTCCTCCTTTATCGCTACCATAGTTCCGGGATGAAGATTTTGCCTGGTCGGTCGCCAATTCCCTCGCTCTTAAAGCAGGGACAACTAGGATGTACTTTACTTCATCCAGAATGCTTGCTGCATTTGACACAATTTTTACCAGCGCTTAAGGATACCTGCGTTTAGGTGGGTTAAATCAGGTTCGTCGATCGTTTTATTTGCCATGCCCCAGATAAAATGGACATTCGTAAGAATCTGTAAGTATTTAGGATCTTCTGAAATAGAGTAAACAAGTATTGAATTGAGCATTGCTGAGACTTGACATATGAGGGTTCGAAGTTCTTAAAATAAGAGAGTAGAGTTCCCAACGACGCGATAGGTGTGGTATTTTGCTGACTTTGCAGACCAAAGTGTGGATAACGAGGGAGAATTAAATGCCAATTGACTCACAACACCGTACAGTTATTGACAATCTCGCTTCCCTGTGGATCACTCAAAAATAACTCGCGAAGCTCCACACATTAAATGTTGGGCTGGGCTGGACGCGCTCGGCTAGAAGAGGGGCCATTAGTTGACCGGAACGGATGTATTTGTTGATGATACTCGAGACAGCGAGGGCTTACCCTCGTAGAGCTGTCCGGTTTCTCCTCGCAATGATGCGACAAATAGAACATCGCCATACAAAGCAACTTTTAGGAGACGAAATATAATGCAAATATATAAAAGTTTGGGCTGTATCGACGGGCCTGTATGTAGAATATAATTTATAGATACTCCTGACGTGGACTTGGCCGATCCGTCGAAAACGACGCGCAACTTTGTCGAAGAGCTGTCCGGTTTCTCCACGCAATGATGTGACAAATAGAATTGTGGGAAAACGTGCTACTCGCGCAAGAAAGCAGAGTATTTCTATTTAGTTTGAGGATTTATTTCCATCTTGGCTTCGAACCCTTTGAATCGCTAAAGTGCGCGTTGAATAGAGTCTCCTAACGTGTCAATGCTGGATTTGGTTGGCAACCTAACTGAGTACTGACCTGACTCAAGCCTAGAGTAACCCTGAGTAATTCGTCATAAGCGGATATTGTGGGAGATTCGCCACAGGAGTTGTCGATTTCCCAGAATCTTTTAACAATTTCTGATAAGGAGTCTTCCTCAAAACTAGGGACTTTACGAAGTGCTGCTAGAGATGAATGCTCGTTGCGAACGATTGAGAGTCCACCCGAAGCCACCCAACCTAGTTTGGTCTTCTTTGGGGATTGATAAACTATCTGCCATTCGAATTTGGCCTACACATATATATTGGGGTATACACTTCTGGGACATTTCCGGTAGCAAGTTTATAAAAAGAATTGAATCCTGACAAGCCAAAATTTTAAGGCATGAAACACTACACTTTTTCGAAATCCCAAAACTAGTCCTGTTTTCTAGTTCCTGTTTGTGGAGACCAAGGATGAAGATCGATAGAGTTTGGAGACCAAGGACGGAGAGCGATAGAGTTTGGAGACCAAGCATGGAGATCGAGAGAGAATGAAGACTTCGCGGGCAAGAGTGACGTGTGCAAAAACAGGATAACGGAACTCCACCAGACTTTGGACTCTCCCGCGAACTTTGGACCGTGAGAGTGCCACATCTCGGCAGTGGAGCGGCACACAGGCGTGCCACAAGCATCACGGGAATCAGCGGGATGGCAGCAGTGGGCGGAGCATCGATTGGAAGCGGTACGTGAAGGACAAGTCGGTCAACCAGGAGTCACGGACTTTGGACCCGGAGTGGAGAGATTCAGCGAGCCGTGCGCAAAAGGGAAATAACGGTTCCTGGAGGCCCTATCTAAGGCCGCAGAGCGCTGGCAGCTGGATCGGTCGATCACAAGGTGTCTAACCGTCAAGATCAATCAGATACCAAAGTGAACAGTCAGTCAACCAAATAATCTACAAGGGAGCAACAGCAAGTCGAGTCGTCGGAAAAGGAGCGCCGTGTGAGCCCACGAGGAGCAACATTGCTAGGTCGAGACGTTCGGAATTGGGATACCAGGAATCTCCGAATTGAGACACAAGTGGTTGAGTTCTGGAAGGCATCACGCGGCTAAGTCAAGGCGTTTGTTTTCCAACTTTGTCACAACCACACCCTGGCCAGTCGCCCGGCGGGTCTGTCAGAGACAAGCAAAGGAGTCCTACGACGAAGAACCGTCAGCTTGGGGAGGAAAGTTGTCTGCGACCCAGCGTACCTTGCCCGACCAAGCAGGACCTGGCGTGACGGATGAGCGGTAGATCGATTTGCGGTTTCAAGAGGCGGCCGCCTGGAGAGCCCTGCGATTACCGGCGAAGTTCCCGAACAGCAACCGCCCAACTCCCCGAGTGCCAGAACGATGAGACACGGGTCAGACGACAGTGCAGAGGACATCGACGGCGACGCCAGCAGACATTTCCGGCAGCCACGTTACCATCGCCGCGCGGAGCTCATTGGGGAGCGCAGGAGCGTCGCGGACGTCACGCATTGGGATGAAGCCGGGTGGAACGTTCGTTTGCGCTAGGGGTAAAGCAAAATGAACTGCTAGACAGCTTCCTGGCGGCAGCCTTGACTGTCAGCGCGATCAGAGCAAGAACCTAGCGGGACCATCCGGGACAGAGCAAGGGACAGGTATTGCCTCGAAAGGCATCGGCCTGGAGAGCAAGGCTTGTTCACCCTAGTCTGAGAACGGTGACGCTTCCCTAAGCCCACAAGGCCGAACTCTCTGCGAGTCTAAGGCGCAACAAGCGACCCCGAGGCAGCGCGTCGGCAAGCAAACAGAGGCGGCCACTACGAACTACACCACTACAGCGGAAGCCGAGTCAACGCTTCGAGGAGCCAGAAAGAGGATCGCCAGCAGCCGGCGGAACTAGAGTCAGGAGATACCGAAGCCAGCCCAGCAACACATCCGCTGTACTAATACCACGAGAATAGATCCCACTATTACCATTTGAACCCTTTGGTTTCTCACTGATCTACGGGCAATCACGTCATATAAATTTAGTGGGACGAAAACATAATTTTCTAAACTAGCCGCGCGAATCTCGTAGCAAGCAGACACAACAAAATCAGTTCGTTACAACACACACAAATAAAACTTATTGCTTTTTTATCGGATAAAAGGGCCGGAAACGCTTCCTTCTACCTGTTACATACTTTTCGACGAATATATTATACCCTTTAACCCTACCTTACATTGTAAGTTATTCAATGGAATAAGTTAGCCCTGCATTCTACTCTCTCTTAGCGCCAGCACCGTTTTTCGCTCTCACTTTTGTGTACATGCTTACATATGTTTCTGGCAGAGCCAAGTGAGAGCAATACACAAAATATGCTGTTTGTACCCGAGGTTGCTTAACATGACCAGCACCCAACAAATCAAGCAGTAGTCAAGTTGGGAACAGTACCAGGAGCCAGTTGCACCGACTGCAGCTGAGAATTGCTGATCAGCATATTATACGATTTAACGTCTGACTAACTGACTCGACGCCACACTGATCATTTTTCAGGTAAATTAATTAATATAAAATCTTTATACAGATAATTTATTGAAATATGCAAGTTTTTATAATTTACAAGCTATACGAAATCGCTATGCTGATAAATAGTAAAAATTATTGTCTATATTGTTTTCCTTGCAGATTATAAAAATTATGTGCACTAATTAAATACATCATCATACACCCATCTAAATACTTGAAAAATCTATTTGTTTGATGGTCTCTAAGTAAATCATAAAATTAAGGAATTTAAGTTTTCACTTGCCTACTTAATTTACCAGCAAGGAGGTTAAGTAGGCTTAATTGAATAACAAGTGGACTGCAGCTATTTCCGGGTATGCCTTAAGATTATGAACAGCACAATTTAAAAATTTATAACATAGAAATGGCAAAGCCAAAAATTAAAAAAAAAAATTGAATTTCGGGACAGTTTGAGGTCGCTTATTGTACCAGCTTAAACTTATCACCGGTCTTCGAATTATTTCCGAACTTCTGTTTGTTTTAAGTTTTTATGTCAATCTGTTTTTGCTGCAGGAGCTACTTGCCATTTTCTTTATTGGTTCTAAATAAACTTAGAACATATAACAACTTAGAACATAACATAACATATAAATGGCACACAGCTGGTAGCAAATCTTTTCGTTACAGTTTTGAAAACTAAAAACAGTGCAGTTTTGGCGTTCTGCTGCAAACATTCTCCTTTCGATGGAATTTTAAGGCTTTCAACCGATTTAGTTTCGATCAACAGAACGGCGATCCCTGCTATGGCTCTCCTGACCAGTCCCTTTGCGGTGCGGATGACGACAACTCTTGCAATGCCGTCCTCTCCTACGATGACGCTGTCATCAAGTCTGCCAAGAGGCCACTTGAGCGGCGGAGCATTGACCTCCTTTATCACTACCATGGTTCCGGGATGAAGATTTTTCCTGGTCGTCCGCCAATACCCTCGCTCTTGACGCATGGAAAACTAGGATGTACTTCACTTCATCCAGAATGCTTGTTGCATTTGACACAATTTTTATCAGCGGTTAAGGTTACCTGCGTTTAGGTGGGTTAAATCATGTTCGTCGATCGTTTCATTTGCCATGCCCCTCTAAGTTGTTAGGATATTCTGAAATAGAGTAAACAAGTATTTAATTGAGCATTGCTGGGACTTGACATACGAGTATGAGGGTTCGAAGCTCGTTAAATAAGAGAGTAGAGTTCCCAACGACGCGATAAATATGGTATTTTGCTGACTTTGCTGACCAAAGTGTGTATAATGAGGGGGAATGAAATGCCAACTGACTCCCAACGCCGTACAGTTGTTGACAATCTCGCTTCCCTGTGGATCATTCAAAAATAACTCTCGAAGCTCCTTTAGTTCGTTTCGAGCACCCACAAAGATAGTGACGATGTCAGTCCATATTGAATGTGGTTCCCCCGAAAGCTTATGAAGCGTTTCAGTGCTGCGAGAAATGATGATGTTGATATGTCCACCACCAATTCCAAATAAACTGCCATATGTTGCAAAACATATGAAAAT
Source organism: Drosophila suzukii (assembly GCF_043229965.1). Classification (NCBI taxonomy): domain Eukaryota; kingdom Metazoa; phylum Arthropoda; class Insecta; order Diptera; family Drosophilidae; genus Drosophila; species Drosophila suzukii. Next base: position 2,051,081 of record NW_027255941.1, on the reverse strand, counting down.
TGAAACGCAGAATTTTTTTAAGCACAGTTCCTTACTTCCGATTTTATGTAGAATGGACCGCAAAAGTCAATGCAAGTTACTTAAATTTTTGGGCTGGGCTGGACGTGCTCGGCTGGCAGGGGAGACATTAGTTGACCGAGATGTTGGGGCCGCATTTGAAAGCAACGGATGTATTTGTTGATGATACTCGAGAAAGCATTAAGCCCTCCAATGGGCTTATATCGTTGTCGAATCGTTGCAAGGAGGAATTGAGGACCAGAATAAAGAAATGTGGTTTGGTACTGCGTAATTATTGCATCGGTGACTGGATGATGCTTCGGTAGCAAAATCGAATATCTTGCTTCGTACCCTAGGTTTGAGTTCTGGACACGACCTCCGACGCGCAGAAGCCCTTCGGCGTCCATAAATGGGCATAAAGACCGCAGCTTGCTACTAGGAGACAGGGGATGCCTTAAACTGAGCGCCTTGTACTCCTAGCCAAAATGCAATGCAAGCAAGAGCTACTGTGGAGTCGCTCTAGGAGTGATACTTACAGGAAAACTTAATTTCTTTAGCGCTGCTGAGAGTTCGACCTTTGGGATTGTCAATGTTTTTAAGGGAGAGACCCTAAATTTCGAGCATAACAAATGCGACAATTATACACCTCGCAACTCAGATTGGACGTATACGCAAGCGCCATATGCAGCCATGCTTGCGTCGCAGAGCCCATGTTACTCAATTGTGACCAGCGGCGTTAGAATGAATCGAACGAAGAATTTGCGACAAACACTTGAAAGCTAAGAGACAGCAAATTCCATTCGTAATGCACTGCTTGCGGTAAGCATTCGGACCACTTCAATTTTTCCCTTCATAAAGCCTGAAGAAATATTTTGAGTTTGGTAACGACAGGTGCATTCATTTCGAGTGGGTCGTACACCCAGACTATCATGAACAAGATACTTTGTTTTATGATGAATCTATCGGGTAAAATGTGTGTGAAGTTAAACAGCAGACTATCGGAGCTGGGATACCAGGCTAAGCCGAGAGCCTTTGTGATACTGGTGACATCCTTTAATTCCATCAGTTTTTCGCAACCGGAATCGCTTTCTCCTTTTAATGCGGCCGGTTCGTTTGAGCACCACTTTTGAATTGAAAAATTACCTTTTGCGAGTAGTTGTTTTACTTGTAGACCAATTTCAACGGCCTTCTCCACAGAACTTCCTCCTGAAATAAAGTCGCCTACATAAAAATCCTGCCGAACGATTTTCGCAGCCAATGGGGAGTTTATTTTCTTATCGAGTGCCAGCTTCTGCATTGCTCGAATAGCTAAAAACGCAGTAGACTTGGTTCCGTAAGTTATGGTAGCCACTATGTATGTCTTTATTTCTTCGTCTGGATGATCACTCCATAGAATACATTGAAGAAATTTATCTGGGCGAGTTACTCTCACGCAGTGATACGTATTACAAAAATCGCCGCACAAGGCAACTCTAAAGAGGCGAAATATAATGAGAATGTCAAAAAGTTTGGGCTGTATCGACTGGCCTGTATGTAGAAAATTATTCATAGATACTCCTGACGTGGACTTGGCCGATTTGTCGAAAACGACACGAAAACTTTGTCGTAGAGCAAATAGAATGGTGGGAAGACATGGTCCAACTCGATGTACTTGCGCATGAAAGTAGAGTATTTCCTTTTAGTCTGAGGATTTTTTTCAACTTGGCTTCGAGCGCTTTGAATCGCTAAAGTGCGCGTTGAAAAGGGTCTCCTAACGTGTCAATGCTGGATTTGGTCGGTAATTTATCTGAGTACTGACCTGACTCAAGCCTAGAGTAACCCTGAGTAATTTGTCATCAGCGGATGTTGAGATGTTGGGAGATTCGCCGCAGGAGTGTCGATTTCCCAGAACAATTTCTTTTAACAATTTCTGATAAGGAGTCTTCCTCAAAATTAGAGACTTTACGAAGTGCTGCTAGAGATGAATGCACCCTTAGCCACCCAACCTAGTTTGGTCTTCTTTGAGGATTGATAAACTATCTTCCATTCGAATTTGCTCCAGTTGGAGATGGCGAAGCCAAGGATCGGTTGGTAGTCCGTTGACCGAGTTATAACTGCTGAAAAGGATGTGGTGAATCTCTTGTCGCGGGACCGAACAGCGATGTCAGCTGACGAATTGAATACCATCGTTGACTCGCCAAATCCTGAAATCGATACGGCTGCATGATGAACCTTGATCTGGAGCTGGTTAGCCAGACGTGGGGTTATGAAATTAAGCTGGGATCCAAAATCCAAAAAAAACACAGTATGGTTTATATATGCATGCGTGGCTTCTGGCGTACATAATTACAGTAGGAAGCAAAATTTAGATGGATGGAGTTCTATTGTAAGGTGCAAGCCAAGTGCACATGTGGGTCGTTGAGCCGCTATAGGGGCTAAGTGCAACAGCGAATGGTGCTTTTGTTGACAGTGGCTGCAATGCCCTGAGCGAAATTGCAGCAAGCCTTTACCTTTCCAGATACAGTTTAGGCACTGGTTTAAGCGCCTGGCTTTCTTATGACGCAAGCACAGAGACAGATTTATGTATAATGGGCACTTTACAATATGGTGCTTCTTAGAATCGCAAAAGGTACAAAATTGCTGCTTATTGCTGCAAGTGACAATGAAAGAGCTTCGATTTTATCTATGGGAGCTTCGGCTCGACTGAAGGCTCGCTGGTACTGTAGCGCTATTGAGGTTTACCAGCATGTGACATATTCTTTCCAGGATAGCTGACATTTCAGCCCAGCTTGTCAGGTGGCAGGGCTTTCTCCTATCTTTCCTGAGTGCTATGGTCGAGTTTGCGTGAGATAATATGAATGAGTAATCCAACCTGGGCAATTGCAATTCCGGTTAACGAGTCTTGCGCCTGTTTAACTGGGAGGGAAAACTGATGTTGTCTTGGTAAGGAGGAATTTCTGTTGAGTTAGCGTCTGCGATATGTGCCGTTGTGAAGGTATCCTTATAGCGAGTTGGCGAAGACTTTGCCTTCCAATAGGAATTGGCAAGCTCGGAACGTGTATCCTACCAGAGCTTCAGCAGGTCCACCCCTTCGAGTTTATCTTGCCACATAAGAAAATCGTCCTTCATTTTCTCTATTGTGTCTATACAAACTGTTAAGTTGGCATCACCATAGGTGCTCATGTCGCCGTTGCTGAAATGTTCCCCCATTGCCTTTAGTCAGCAGCACCCGTTCCAACATCCTGCTAGCCAGCCGGTTGCAAGTTGTCAGCATCGTTGCTCATCTTAGCTGTTGTTCCCTGTAGCACGACTAGCGTTCCAGCATTGAAGCCGAGACATAAAAATGATTTTTCCCTTGACAATGGCGAAAGTCAAATTTGGGCACAACAGGAATGCGATTACCGCTTTTCCAAGTGAAGTGAGCGTGCACAACCATGAACGCTGATCGAAGCTGCCTTGCTTATGCGAAATTGAGCTCACTGATACGCGCAGCACGGTTGGCTATATTAACTGATCTGTTGCATTCTTCTTCGGCCTTTCCTGTTATAATTAAAATAAAAATGCCTAGCTTTCGTTTCGCTTTATACTTAAAGTTTTAGCGTGTGTGTATGACAAAAGGTGTTGTATAATATTCGTTTTTTGACTTAACATTTTGCGCTGTAACGCTCAACGTGGTGTTAGCGAATCTTTTCATTACAGTTTTGAAATGACACTAAAACGATAAAGTTTGTGCGTTCTGCTGCAAATACTATTTTTTAAACATTTGTTTTTATTTGAACATAAGAATACAATTTCAGTTTCAGAATAAAAAAATTAATTTTTTATATGATATTAGTTATGCCCTTTGAATAAAATGTGTTAAATCTGATAAGGGATTTCAGTGGGTATTATAAATAATTTGTATTTAAACGAATCTCATTTCCCCCATCAGGTTTAAAAGCATTATGTATACAGACACACGCACGCATTTCTGGTTACCTTAGAATTGGATTTTGGAGACGGAAGTTAGGGGGAGCATTTGAATTTGAATTCTCGCTTGTGAAAAAGCGGACATCCCATACAATTGTCTATATGGAGTGTCACATGTTCTTCACGCGTGCAAGCTGACATGTCACGCGTTATTCACAACGTGATTCACGAGTGAAACTTTATTTTCGGAACTGAAGGGAGGGTATTATAAGGAATTTGTATTTAAACGAATCTCATTTCGCCCGTCAGGTGCAAAAGCATTATTTGTACACACACAAATTAATGTTATAAATAGTTGTTTATTTAGAAAAAATACATTTTTTTTTTTTTTTTTTGGTTTTAGACCTTAATTTACTTAACTCAGTATAAAATGAAGATATTTTTACTTTTTATTTTTTTATGACCGATCGCGTCTTTAATCCGAAATAGACTGACTTCTAAATTCTAGATTCCTATCCAACGAACCTCGGCCAGAAGCTTTTCTTTTTCAAGCTTCTAGAATATAAAATGTTGCTTGAATTAAAAGGTTAGGCTAAAACTATCGCATCACATTGTAAAATGAAGTTTCGCTGACCGATGCAATATGATTGAAAATTGGAACGCAATATGATCTGAACTTAGATCGCAAATGTTTGTGCTTCGCACCTGAGAGTTTGGGCTTTAAGCGGAAGCTTGTGTTTACTTTTCGATTGGTTTGTTTATCTTACCAGGACAGCCAAGCGCGGCCCTCGAAGGTAATGGCAAAGGCAGAATCTTAAGCAAAGCGAAAGGCAATTGTGCTAAAGGCAAAAGCATTATCGCTGAGATTGAATTTCAAAATTTTTTATAAATTCCATAAGTGAAACAGCTTTATGGGTTGGATAACTCTCTCCCTTCTAAACATGATCGTCCCGATTTATTATGAATTTCGTTTAAACGATCCCTTAATTCTTTAGTATGTTTTTCTAGTTCTGGCCGTTGTTTTTTTGGTTACAAATGTATTTTGTATTTTGTAATGGATTTGAAATGTTTATATTATACAAAGAGAGTTCCGAGTTATTTGACGAAACGTTATTATAAATGGTTGTACCAATAAATGTTATTAGGAATGACTTTTATTGTTGACAATATTGTTACCATTCATTAAAATGGCACCATTATGAATAATGTCCATTCTTAAATTTTTCTCTCTCATTTTTGTTTTACAAATTTATTTCTTACCGTTTAATAATCGGGTAAAGCAAGTTTTTTTCCATACTTAAACTGCAATAATTATTAAAGAGTTCTTTCTTAAAGGTACACATTTCATATCATGTATTTGCACATTTTGCAACTTCATTACTTATTAATAATTTTCCATCGGTTTGGGAAATGTCTGTAGCGTAATATATCTCCAATTTTTTTTTTTTTTGGGTATCTTATATAAATGATTAAAAGTTCTTTATGCAGTGCGATTTTGAGTATATTGGAAAGCAACAACATGAGGGCGCATTTCGCAAATAGTTGCTCAACCACTCAAAGAAAAAATAGTGAGCCAAACTCTGGTGGAAATGGTCAAACACATTTCAACCACAAGCAAAGACAACAAAACAACAATTACGATAACCAGCGAAACAATAATAATTTAAGGTTTAATCATGACAACAACCAGAACAAAAATACTTATGGTTATTATAATCAGAACAAAAATAATTCCTGGGGCCAGGGTAGATTTAATAATAACCAACAAAATCAGTGGAACACCTATAGGCAGACCAAAAAAAAAAAAAAAAAGCCAATGGAGGTAGACGAGTCTATCCAGGTTCAGAATAGGGCTAACAACGGCTATAATCAAAACTATAATAAATATCAAAACAATAATTATAGCCAGAACAAGTGGGATCAAACAAAAAAATTTGAGTCCCAGAACACTCTGCAAGGACAAGCCCAAAGTAAAAGGGTACCAAGTGGAACTGTGAGACTAAACAACATTGAGGAGAACCATTTTATAGACAAAAGTAAGGAGTAGCCTTACCCTACTTATTTAGAAATGACCCGAAAATAAAAAAAAATTAAAAATATTAATTGACACTGGGGCAACCGCTTGTTATATTAAAACAGGAATTTATAAAAATAAGAATGAGCTTCCAATATACAAAAGAGTATCCACAGTAAATGGATATTCTATAATTAAATATTATCATGATAACTATTTTTGATACGCGATATACTTTTTATGAAATAGAAGGGCTAGACTCAGCTTTACTGGTCGGCTATAACCTATTGTAAAAAATAGGAGCTGTAATCGATACAGCTAAGGGAGTTATTAAATATAACAGAATAGAAGAAAAATTAAATTATGATAATGGAAACAATTTTAAACCAACATTCTATAACAGAAGAAAACACCATTCTTCCATTAAAAGAATTTATATTGAAAAAATACTTTAACGAAAAGGCTCAAATCAGATCCGAATCTGAAATGGGTAATCAAAGCGAATTTAGTTTGGGATATACAAATCCTGAGCATGCCGTCGTTGAAAAATCCGACAAAAATAAAAGTTTGGGAATTAAAAATCCTGAACGCGCCGTCGTTGAAAAATCCGACAAAATTAAAAGTTTGGAATTGAAAAATTCTGAACACGCCGTCGTTAAACTATCCGACAATCAAAAAATAAAGAACATAAAAATATCATCTGCAGATCAAAGAAAAGATCTGGAGAATGAAATATTATATATAATCAATGAAGAGCATTCAAAAATAAATATGCAGATTCCTTTTAGGACAGATATACGCGGTAAAATAAACACCGTAAATGATAGGGCCATTTACAGCAAACCTTACCCTTATGCTCTATCAGCTTCAGATTTTGTGAATTCTGAAATAAGTCGAATGCTAAAAGAAGAAATCATAAGGCCAAGTAGAAGTCCTTATAATTCCCCGGTACTAGTGGTACCAAAAAAGGGTTTCAATGAAGATGGAACTCCAAAACTAAGACTCGTAATTGACTATAAAAAACTTAATGAAAATACTATACCTGATAGGTATCCAATGCAGGACCCTTCAGTGATTTTATCTAATCTGGGAAAAGCCAAATACTTTTCAACAATTGACTTGGAATCTGGATTTCATCAGATTCTCATGAACGAACCCGACATTCAAAAAACCTCATTTTCAATAAATAATGGGAAATACGAATTCCTAAGAATGCCTTTCGGCTTGACAAACGCTCCAGGAATATTCCAACGAGCGATGGACGATATTTTGAGAGAACAAGTGGGTAAAACATGTCATGTTTATATGGATGACATAATCATATTTTCAAAAACAATTGAGCAACATTACAAAGACTTAATTGTCATTATTAAAATTTTGCTGAACGCAAACATAAAAATTTCGATTGAAAAATCAAAGTTCTTTAAATTAGAAACAAACTTTCTCGGTTACGTTGCTTCTCACAATGTGATCAAAACCGATCCCGAAAAAATTTCTACAATTGTAAATTATCCGATCCCTAAAAATATTCGAGAGCTTAGAAGCTTCCTAGGCCTTACAGGATATTACAGAAAATTTGTGCAAAATTACGCAAAGATAGCTAAACCTTTATCAAAATATTTAGAAGGCCAAAACGGCAAAGTTTTTAAAAAAGCATCACGTAAAAGTTTAAAACAGTTTGATGATTCAGCCGTAAGAGCTTTTAACGAGCTCAAAGAAAATTTAATTGCACAAGTAGAACTAGTACAACCGGACTATAATAAAAAATTTACCCTAACAACTGACGCGTCTGACTTAGCAATTGGTGCGTTTCTTTCTCAGGAAGGAAAACCAATCACATTTAACAACAATTATACGCGACAAATAAAAAGGAACTTTTAGCCATAGTATGGGCTTTTAAAAACCTTCGAAATTACTTATATGGGGTTAACAACATCGAGATCTATACCGATCACCAACCTCTTTCATTTTCCATTTCTCAAAAAAATTCAAATATCGAAATGAAAAGATGGTATTCTTTTATTGAAAGCTATTCACCCAAAATAATTTATAAGCCAGGAGCAACAAATGTTGTTGCGGACGCTTTGTCAAGGATACAAATTAATAACTTAACGGAAAGTAATGAATCGGTCTCAGATCAAAATACTCAGCATTCAGCAGAGTAGTTTTGAGAATGTTATACAAGAAACCCGAAAACCCTTAAACCAGTTTAAGCAACAATTGCTAATAGCAACGGGGAGGTATACAATACATGAGTCGATTAATGTATTCGGAAAACTAGACACATAATAGAGTATGATACTCCGGAAAATTTAGTATCAATATTAAGAGATTATATTCCACCCAATATAAAAATAGGAGTTCAATGTAATCTAGAAGATTTATATAGAACTCAAAAACCACTTAAAGACAATTTTATAAATACATTTTTATACACTAAGACATTTGTCCAGGATGTCGAAGACGCTGAAGGCAGATCTGTGATAATCACAGAAACTTATTGTAGAGCTCATAGAGGGCTTGATGAAAATTATAAACAAATAACTAGACTCTATTATTGGCCTAATTTACACAAAAAGCTTAAGGAATTTATAAAGAATTTCACAGTCTGCAATCAAAACAAATACAACAGACACCCAGTACAGATTCCTATCGGTCAAGCCTATTCCAGAAAGAGAAGGTGAAAATTTGCAACTTGACATATATTACGCCCAAAATCTTATATTCATTACTTGCATAGATTCCTATTCGAAATATTTAGTCGTAAAAGTAATCCCTAACAAACTAAATATAGAAAATAAAGTTTAAGAAATTTTACAACAATTTCCATTAGCCAAATCTTGGATGATAGATAACGAACCAAGTTTCTCTTCATCCCAATTCAAATCTTTTGCTCAAAGAAATGGGATATCTCTATTCTTTGCAGATCCTCGACATAGTACGGACAAATAGAAAGGGCACACTCTACTTTAACAGAAAATGCTCGCTGCATTAAAGATGAGCTTAATTTAATTGATTATTCCGAAATTATTATTAAAGCAGCACAAAAATATAATTTAACAATCCACTCAATAACCAACCAACGACCTTTTGACATACTATTTAATAAAATCAAACACGAAGATATGCCTAAATTATTGCAACAAGCTCAAGAGAAAATGTTGCATTTCCACAATAAAGATAGGCAAAGTAAGAATTATCACGGAAGAGAGGTAATTTACGAAAAGAAACATGGGGAAATAAATAAGCTTAATTCTAGATACAAAAAAAAGGAGTTAAGGAAAATCTCCCTAACAAAGTTATTATAAATAACAGAAACCGTACGATTCATAAAGATAATATTAAATAATTTGTTTCAAAATACAGATAATGATTTCAATAATGTACTTATTATTGCTGGTAGCTACAACCAAATCCGAAATTACGGATTACACGAACCATGATTTCCTTCTTTACAAGGATACCAAAGATTTTCTTATTTATGAATCATACGCAGATTTATTTCATATAACTAATATAAGTCTTTATAGAGATATAATTAATCTTGAAACAGAATTTCTAAAGAGTCACGACAGCAACAATTTTCTTTGGAAAATATTCCACGATTTAAAAATTATCCAAATACTTATCTCCCAAAGTAGATCGAAAAGAGGCATTAATGAAATAGGCACTATTTGGAAATGGATAGCGGCAACACCAGATCATGATGATTTCATAACTGTCCAAAATAAAATCGATGATTTAATACAAAATAATAACGATCAATTCGTTATTAATTCTAAAATATTTAAAGAGATAAAATCTTTATCTGAAGAATTCAAAACAACCTTTAAAGATCAAGAAATTCCGCTTAGAAAATATCGTCTGCGTTTGCTTACTTATGATTTTATGAATTTAATGGACACAATTACACTCGCCAAAATCGATGTATTTAATACTAAAATTGTAAACAATGACGATATACAAGAAGTTTACAAACACGAAAATAGACCTGTAGTTATAACAGACCTTTTAGATATATCTGAATTTAAAATCGCTTTGCATCAAGACCTTATTATAAATTACATAAAATACCCTATTATTACCGATCGCTGTGACGTTTACAATTCAAGATCCATTTCACATGATGATGGAAAGTTATTAATTGATAATCACGTCGCAAAATGTAGAAATAAGTACTATGTAATGTCTAATTTTAAGTCAGAAATATTTAATAATTATTGCACACTTAACCCAGAAGGTTCTTGTTTCACCAGATTACTAAATGGAGAAAAATCTTTTTGTAACAAAATCAGAGAAAACAAGGAAGAACGCTATAGTCGAGTACCCCGACTATCACATACCCGTTACTCAGCTAAATAGAGATATGCAAGTAGCAAAGCGAGATTAAAATGCGCCACCTACCGGCGGTATACAGATCTAAGCGTTATGGGCGTTAGAGTGGGCGTGGCAAATTTTTTTTGGACCAATCGATAGGTGTTGACGAAACCAATACATTTCAATTAAAATTTGTTATCTAGCATAAAAATTGTGGGCGTCACAGGTTTCGCGGTTTGTGGGCGTTAGAGTGGGCGTGGCATATTGCGCTGCGTATAAGGCTACGGAATCTAAATCTGAAACTCCAATTCTCTACCTTTGATAGTTTCCGAGATATCCACGTTCATATTAACGATTTTTTGAAGTTTGTGGGCGGTTTATGGGCGTTAGGGTGGGCGTGGCAAACTTTTTTTTGGGTCAATCGATAGGTATTGATGAGAACATTACATTTCAGTTAAAATTTTTATTCTAGCATCAAAACTGTAGGAGCCACAATTTTGGGCGGTTTGTGGGTGTTATAGTGGGCGTGGCACTCTACTGAAACAAACTTGCGCTGCGTAAAAAGCTCAGGAATCTACACGCCAAATCTCAATAGCCTAGCTCCCATAGTTTTCGAGATCTCAGCGTTCATCCGGACAGACAGACGGACAGACGGACATGTCTAGATCGACTCGGCTAGTGATCCTGATCAAGAATATATATACTTTATGGGGTCGGAAACGCTTCATTCTTCAATGGGTCATATTTGATTACTTTTAATGGAACCTCTATAATTAATAATATTTCCTACACCAATGTAGACAATAAGATATTGGAATACATCACAGCTCGAAAATATACAGATTTTTTAATATCCGAATATATTATATCTAATGATTCGGAACTCTCATTTGATTATATTAACATACTAAATCCATTTATTCAAATTAAACAAACTCAAATACCAGTTACGTTAATATTAATCATATTCACATTTATATATTTAATTATTATGATTATAATCAAATTTAGAAAATTTTTAATATTCAAACCATGGCAAATTCGTATAGAAATCAAACCAGAAAGCAATATTTCCGATATTGAGATAAATAATACCCCCGACAATGAAAATACCCTAGAAGAAAATATCATTGTCGAATCAACCAATCAATTACATTCAATATACCCAACAGTTCCAATGAATCGGGACGATTAAATTTAGAATGGGGGGAGTTATATGACACATTATTTAGGGGCTCTTACCCAATTTATAAACAACTTTGAGCCGAGAGCTAATTTCCAAATAACTCTGACAGACCCGAGATAAATCCGTGGTCAGCTTTTTATGTCAAGCAGGCCTACAAATCATTCCCACCCAGATCAATTTCACGTAGTCCGAATCAAACGGATGCTGTAAACATCCAAACCGATATTGTAAACAATCGGAGTCCCAAGCGAGCCCTGAGTCCGCTAACGTAAACAAAAGATCCAAAAAAGTGAGTTGCATATTATTGTACAACAAATTTAATTGCATTCGGCCTTACATCCATACATATATACACTTATGCAAAATCGAAGAATAAAAAAGCATACAGTTAGAATTATTTAAATCCCAGTGTTCTGCCAATTTAGGCTCCCAAAACTATCCAAGATTTTTTGACTCCATCGAGGACTATAATACATAATAATACATGTTATCAAATTATTACAAAGGCAAAAATAATACCAGCACTCCAAAAAAAATAACAAGCTCGTTCCAATTATACCATACTACAACATACATATACCAAAAAGGATAAATACCATAGTTTTTTCCACAGGTGATATACAAACTCCTTTATCACCGTTCCTAATGCGTATTATTGGGTTTAATTCCGCAAAGTAACCAGGTCGGTCCGTGCTCCAATTTCTATTTTTTCGGATCCATGACTTTTTATACCCGTTACTCGTAGAGTAAAAGGGTATACTAGATTCGTCGGAAAGTATGTAACAGGCAGAAGGAAGCGTTTCCGACCCCATAAAGTATATATATTCTTGATCAGGATCACTAGCCGAGTCGATCTAGCCATGTCCGTCTGTCCGTCTGTCCGTCTGTCTGTCCGGATGAACGCTGAGATCTCGAAAACTATGGGAGCTAGGCTATTGAGATTTGGCGTGCCTGAGCTTCTTACGCAGCGCAAGTTTGTTTCGGCACAGTGCCACGCCCACTCTAACGCCCACAAACCGCCCAAAACTGTGGCTTCTACAGTTTTGATGCTAGAATAAAAATTTTAACTGAAATGTATTGGTCTCGTCGATACCTATCGATTGATCCAAAAAAAAATTTGCCACGCCCACTCTAACGCCCATAACGCTTAAATCTGTATACCGCCGGTAGGTGGCGCATTTTAATCTCGCTTTGCTGCTTGCATATCTCCATATAGCTGAGTAACGGGTATCTGATAGTCGAGGTACTCGACTATAGCGTTCTTCCTTGTTTTTATTACAAACATCAATTTTTGCCGTTGTGATTGACCAATAAAATTTTGTTGGTCAAACTTAAGTAGTCGTAAGATATGTTTTATAAACTGTAAGCCTTGATCAATAAAATTTTTTTTAAATCTCTAGAAAGAGATTCTTTATCTTTGAAGAATTTGGATTATCAAATCCAAATTGTTTTTTAATATTTTCAATTAAATCATTGATTTTATTTTGTTCTTTAATGAAATCATTATGATCCGGAGTTCCAGCTAAATATTTCCACAGGGAATTCACTTATTCCCCTTTTCGATCTAGTTGATATTAACTGTAACAAAATTAATTCTATGTCGTTTTTATTTTCCCATTGTGATTTCATATTAGAATCCATTTATATATTAGTTGATTCTGTATGTATTATTTCTTTATAAAATTTTAAATTAGTTACGTGGAATATATCGTTGTATGATTCATATCGTTGTATGATTGTCCTTGAACAAAAAAAACTCATGGTTCGAGTACTCAATTATATCTGAACTGGCCAATATTATGATTGATAAAATAGGTTTTAGGAATAGATTTTCTGTAAGTTAAGAAAATAGTTTATTTGTATATAATTTGTTTATAATTCTGTTTCTACTTTTAATTATTATTTTACTAGGCATAACCTCCTCAACTACTTGTTTTATATACCTTGGCTCAAGTTTATTTCTAACCCCATATTTCTTTTCATAAACTACTTGTCCTACATGATATTATTTTTCTTTTCTGTTTTCATTATGTGTTTCTACCATTTTCTCTGGAGTTTTTTTCAATATTTGAAGAATTTTATCGGGCTCTATTATTCTTTTAAGGGAACGTTCTCTTTGTTTTGGTCGAAATGAAGGCAAAGTTCGTCAATTTTTTGTGGGATAACGAAAAGGCGTACGAACTTCGGGTTTTGCTTTTTGAATTCGTTTATTATTCAAGATTTTTTTTAAATTTATTTGATGGTGAAATTCAAAATGGCGGCTTTCGTCTGCCTCCGCGCGGCAAACATCGTCCAAAAATTCCGAGCCTGCAGCCTCTTGTAGTCAACTCAGATAGAAAATTGTTATCATTAGTTAAAGTTAATATACTTTTGTAAGGCACTAACCTAATGGCATCAAATTGCGGCCATAAATTGACCGCGTAATGAATGTTCGAATTTTAAAGTTCGATTTTCGTACATTTTTTTTCAGTTAAACCACGTTGAAAAATTATAAATAAATTATTTTTTATTTTCGGAGTAGCTTAGTGCCCAATAAAAAAGCATATACTTTCATAAAAATTTTACATGAAGCAAATCGGTTCACAGGATGACGCTGTGGACGCGGAATTTTTTTGGAAAACATGGTTTCGAGAAAAACGCGTTTAAAGTTTTTTAAAGTACGCAGCGCGCGTGACGCAGGTGTATTCGAAACGCTCTCATTCACAAACTATTCATCGTATCGAAAAATCCTTTCACACACATACTCTACGGATATGTGGCTTTCAATTTTTGCAAAAAAAAATCGATTTTTTGATCCAAAACAAAGAGAACGTTCCCTTAAGCAGCGAGCTAATTCTGTTAATGTCAAATGTGCCCTTTAAACCTGTCAGTTTTAGATTTGAAAATTTAACACTCTTTTGTACTCAGTAAAACGCGAAAACTGATGATTGCAGGGATCCGGTATTTATTCGATGACGAAAGGGAGTGTGCGCAATGATTCTCATATAACAACTAAACTTTAAATTTAATTTTAAGCCTATTTTAACTAGGGGCGATAGACGCTCGAATTCGCGAAAGCGAAGAAAGCCTTATTACGCTCCCGCTCCCGTCTTACACTCTACAACAAATTAAAAAAAAATAAGCGCAAAGTGCGCAAACACCGCCCCCTCTAAAGAACCGCCGTCTTCAGCACACCACAGGCAGCCTATGGATCGCTCGCCGGTACGTGCCACCCTTGGTCTTCACGTCCGCCACTCGAACTTTGTCATCAGCGCCGACGTGTACCGCCACGACACGCCCAATCGTCCACTGCTGCGGCGGAAGATTGTCCTCGACGACGACGATGAGAGCTCCCACGGTGCCACTTTTTCCTCGCCTGGAGGCTGGAGGCGTACTCCCGGGACAATCGCTGCCAAAACCTGTGCCTGAGAGACAAGACACTGCGCCATCGTCGCATGCAGGTTGGGCTGAGTTGGTCCGGGAGCGCTGCTGATGGTGGAGCTAGAAGGGCGCCGCCGATCAGAAGATGGCCTGGGCTTAGGGCTTCGCCGTCGTTCGGATCGCTGCTGATCGCTCCGAAGGGCCTGGAATTGAGGACTGCCTCCACGCTGGTGAGGAGAGTTCCGAGCTCATCCGCGGTCAGGATGTCTTTGCCGACCGTCCGAAAGAACAGGTGCCATAGTCCGCCGAAGTGAGGTGCTCTGGGCGGTATGAACGCAAACTCGCATTCTTTTTTTAATGCGAATGTTCCGATACCGCCGCCGTGCTCTTCCAATCGGGACCGGAAGTCTCTCATGACGCGATCTGCTACGACGAAGTTCGTCGCGTTGCCGCACCACACCTTCTCCGGAATCCCGCGTCGACTCACTTACCTCTGAAATGCCAACAAAAATGCATCAGTGGTGAGGTCAGACACTAACTCTAAGTGGACCGCAACTCCTTGTACGGTGGCTTACCAAGCATACGATAAGTTGTGTTAAAGGAGTGCGAAACTTTTTTGCACCTTTGAATAAACCGAAAAAGCCACAAGAAAGCTCTATGAAGCTTTATGTGTGACGAAACCCTTCAGTTCTGCAGTAGGGACGCGGTGACATGGCTCAAGGCAAAAAGCTTTTTTTGTGCCTAAAACGCTGTGCCGCTGTTGACGTCAGCAGAGCAGTCGGCGCAGCGTAGAAGACTGCCCACGAAAACGATCGTGCAACAAAGAGAGGCAGATATTCGGATATTTCCCTCTCTTTCTTGTCTTATAATCTGCTGCACTCCGCGCTCGCAGAGACAAATTTCGGCTGGTCCGTTATTTTTTTTTGCGTCTCTCCGTTATGTTCGGCTAGCGACTAATATTTCGGCGGAAAAATTTTCGTGGAGAAGCGACATGTGAATGCCCTAATATTTTAGGAGCATTATTGTGTATCGAAAAAAACAACTAATATTGTTTTATAAAAGTAAACTATTTGATTATAGTAAAATTTAGTAAATTGAATTTACTTATAATGTTATATTTACTTATTATACATTCTTATTACAATATAATTTTATAGTTAAGTTATAGAAATTTAGTCCGTTAAAATTGATTTAAGTATTTAAAACATTTAAGTATTAACATTTAAGAAAAAATCGTATTGTATTTTTTACTCAAGAAGTAAAAACTATATAGTCGGATATATTTCACTTTAGAAAGGGTATAGGTGCAGTGGCACGCGCCAACAGCGAAGAGAAAACAAAAGAAATCTAGTAAAGGGGTGAGAAGACTTGGTGCATTCTGTTTGAGTGATTGAAAGGGAAGCATCCATTTTAATGGTGCGCAGCAGAGGTACTTTAATCGTTTAGTTAATATAATAAAGTCAGGTAAGTGCTACATTAAGTTTAAGATGTTGTGTATTGATCTTAGTTTAAAGTACGTAAATTTTGAAGGTATTCAATGGGTTCCGTTAGCCGAAAGTGGATGACGAAATGTTTTGTGCCAATAAAAATTCTGCAACAAGCTATAAAAGGTAATTATACAATTAAACAAATAAAACGCATTTTTTAAACATATGTTTTTTCAGGAGCGTTGGCCAAGGATTCAGAGGACCCGGACAAAGGTTTAAGAACGGCGATGTCTAACGTTAAAAATAAGCCTACGAAGCAAAAAAACAGAAACAATAATTGTACAATTTTTGAAAATCTAAATAGTACCATATAATTAAAATGAATTAAAATAAAATGAATTAAATTCTATATTTTTTTAATTGAAAACTCAAGGAAAAATTCTGATTTTCACAAGTGATTCACTTGGGACGTGTCCCTTGCAAGTGATTTCACAAGTGAAAACTCAAGGAAAAATTCTGATTTTCCCAAGTGTTTCACTTGGGACGTGTCCCTTGCAAGTGATTTCACAAGTGAAAACTCAAGGAAAAATTCTGATTTTCCCAAGTGATTCACTTGGGACGAGTCACCGGCACGTGACAGGCCATACGAAAAATGAGTATAAGGAACAAGTGAAATCCCGTAGGACTTCGAAAAATTTTCATTTGAATTTTCACTTGTGAAAATGCGGACATCCCATACAATTTTCTATATGGAGCGTCACTTGTTCTTCACTTGTGCAAGAGGACATGTCCCACGGGATTCACAAGGTGATTCACAAGTGAAACTTTTTTTTTGGAACTGAAGGGAAATGACTCTATTTTCTGAAGCACATAATTGGGCTCTGGGATTACCACAAGCGCTAATGCTGATTTGCGTAATTCCTCTACACGACATCAGCAGGAACTTCGAAGTGTCGATTAACAGGCCAATCTATTACTGGATCGACCAAAAACGACGGCCCAGAGAACCAAATGGAAGCTATACGTCACATCCGCGTGATACGATGTCCGCTGGGTTAACTTTAGTAGGGACATGTCTCCAAATTGCTTTTTCCGACTACTCTTGAATCTCTTCAACTCGGTTTGAGACAAAAAACGACAATGACGACGGATGCGTTTTGATCCAATGCAGAGAGATCTCCGAGTCCCTCCACAGGAACACTTTTGCAATCGGAAAATTAAGCAATGGTCTTACACGATTATAAGGATCCGCTAGAAGGTGAGCTGCACACAACTCAAGGCGGTGCAAAGTTTTCGTCTTAAGGGGAGCTATTTTGAATTTTGCTGTCAATAAAAACACTTTTAAACCTTCAGCGGTATTAGTGCGAACGTAGATGCACGCTCCATATGCTCGCATGGAAGCGTCAGCGAAACCATGTATTTCTGCAGGGACTTAGGCGTCTGTATGAACGAATCGCGATACCTTGATTTTGGGCAGCTGCAACAGCGTTCCCTTGAAAGCTTCCCAAGATGTCTGCAGTTGCATCGGCAGCGACTCGTCCCAGTCTAACTTTTAAAGCCACAGTTCCTGCTACAACATTTTTGCCGTCGGGCAGTTACCGACAGTATGTTTCGTTTTGTCGCAAGAAGATCCAGGAAAGAACCATCTAACCGAACTTTAAAGTAATCTTTACAAGGCAACGAAATCACGCCAAGGGTTTTATTTACGTCAGAGCCTGCCGTTGGCGGCATGACAGGGCTTTTAGATGCGGACAACTTTGCCAATTCAAATCCCGCCTCTTGAAATACATGAGAAACTACGTCCGGAGGCTTAACTGGTCCTTAATGCTTCTGGCGCCAGTCAACAAATCGTCAACATAAAAGTCCTTCATGCTTTGGCAGGTATGGTGCTGGCGAAGTTCCATAGGTCACGGTGTTCAACTTGAAGATTTTTAAAGACTCAGATGGATCTCGTCTCCACACTATAAGCTGAAAGTTTCGGTCAGCTTCATGAACCAACACTTGACGATACAACTTTTTCGCGTCTGCTGCAAGCGCAAACTTGTGCAGTCTAAAACGAAGCAACGTCGAATACAACTCCTCTTGAATGGTGTGACCTACCATCAATATGTCATTCAACGCGACCTGCGTCGATGTACGGCTTGAGGCGTCGAATACCACTATCAACTTTGTTAAAGTGCTTTGAGGTCGCAGCACTCATTGGTGCGGAATGAAATAGTGCGGACTTTATGGAACTTTATTATCAGTGCAAGAAATGTGGCCCATGGCTACATATTCTTCCATAAATTTCAGAGACATATTTTTGTTTAATGAAGGCCGTTGGACAATCTCCTTTCCAGCGACAAGAATCTACGTTTCACAACTTCATATGATAAACCAAGAGTGTTTGGGTCAGATTTGAACGGCAGACGAACCGAAAATCTCCCAGACGACATTCTTTGAGTATTTTTCTGAAAGTGTTGCTCACAAGGCTCCTGCTCAGGTATATGGTCCTTGGCCTTGGGCGGCAAGTCCTCCACAGGCCAAAATTTCTGCAGGGCTGTGTCAATTAACTCCAGCACTTCCTCCTGGCAGCTGAGATGTACCAATTTTTCTGTATCTCTTATTCTTTCTGAGGCACATTTCCCTGACACTATCCAGCCGAGAACTGTTTTTTTTTTAAAATGGGAAACCCAGGTCCTTGCTTTCTTTGGCCGACTGACAAGAGTTCAAAGAACGATTCTGCACCCATAAGCATAACTATTTTCTGCGGCTTGAAGACGAATGGATTTGCCAATTGAATGTTTTCAGGCACCCTCCAGCCGTTGGAGTTCACCGTTTGATCCGGATGATAACTAGAAATATTTTTTAAGATGTAAAATTCGGACGACAACTGACTGCTATCCTCTCGCGACTTGACTATCGTTTACATTTTCTTGGTTGCTTGAGCGTTAGTTCCACCTCTCTCTCAATCTTAAGTCTCTGAGCGAGCTCATCGGTCACAAAATTTACATGTGAACCAGAATCGAGCAACGCTCGAACCAAACCTAACTCGCCATTTTTTGTTGGTACGCTCACGATGGCTGTGGCAAGAATAACTCTATAACATGCGAATTGTATGGAGTATTCTGTAAGAGCGTGGGCTCAGAAGAATTCGGCGAATAAATGTGAAGCAATGTTTGGTTTAAGGACTTACACACCCTCCATCTTTTCGATTTGCATTTTTTCACCGTGTAGCCGTTTCGAAGGCAATTAATGCATAAAGGCGCCCTCTTTGCAAAATCGAATCTCTGCTGAACTGTTAGGGCGGCAAAAGCAGTGCAATTGCCTACTTGATGTTTTGATGAGTTGCAAAACACACATATTTAAGGATCTGCCCATGGCAGCGACAAACAAAAAACTCCTGCTTCCATTCTTCTTAGGACAAGCCTGGCTCTGCTGAACAATTTTTGGCTTGCACTCTTCTTCGGCAACCATACATATGTTTATAGTGCTTGTTCAGAGCCGACTCACACTCGCTCCAAGGAGGAAGCGATGTGTAGTCCAGCTGTTCTTCCCACTTTCTTTTAGTTCCTGCATCGACTTTGCCCATTAATAAATGAATTAGGATGCCATTTCTGATACGTTTGTCATGCCCAATGGACAAAAGAAAATCGTAGAGCGCTGTGACTGTGTCGCTGAGGTTTCTCAAGGGGGAAGCTGATGGCTGGGAAATTGTCAAAGAAAATTAAACAATCATTATTGTACACCCGCCTTAGGCTAGCCAGGGCTTTTGGATAATTATCCGCGGTGACTTGAAATGCCCTGACTGTTCCTAGCGCGTCTCCAGCCAAACACGATATTAAATGGTTAAATTTTTCGATATCGTGAATCGTGTCATCTTTGTCAACAAACGTTTCCAAAAGGCTAATAAAATTTTTAAATTCGGAATGCTTTCCGCTGAAGGTTGGAAGGGCGAAGCTCGGCAAACGGCATTGGGGCGTGCGCGTTGCCGGCGTAGCGGAATTGTCAACGCTTTTAAGCCATGTTTCTGCAATTATGTAAATTAGCAACGATTTTGCTATTATGGCAGTCTCTTTTGACTCTTCGCGGTACACATCATCTACATTTTTCGCTTCGATTTGATTTTGAATATGCGAAGCATTATAAATGTGCTTGTTTAGGATTTCTAATCGACCTTCTAACTCAACCGTATTTAACGAGAATCGACCGTAACTTAACTATTTTTGCATTCGCTCTATACACCTCATATATCCATCTTGTTGGTTTTTTAACTCTTCGATTTCCTTGTTACCAGTTTCGGGATTTCTCATTTTTTTTAAAGTTTTTTAAATTATTAAATAATTTTTTATATTTATAAAAATTATAACCAACTATAGGAATAAGCCGAAAGCAATTGTTATTTTAATAATTCAACCACAATAATATGCCAAGCGCACGTAGTGAAGGGGAGCGCACGCCAAGCTCAAACACGGCTAACGGCTCAACGCAATGCTAACGGAGAATGATGACCGATAACTAATGGCGAAAAGCGAGGGAAATTCTGCAATCAGAAATTTGCATAGTTTTCAACTTTGACCACTGTAATTCTTTGCTAAACTCAAATTGTTGCTCACTACGATGAGAAATAGGGGAATTTTTATTTTCAAAAACCAGGTCGCCGACTTACTCGTAGTTCCAAAGCGATTCACTTATGTATTTATAATTCGAAATATGTTTGTATGGATGTATGTATATATCAGAATTATAATCGTTAGTGCATGCAAGTTTTATTTGTTTCTTGGTTAGAGTGCTCGCAATCTACTGAATTCTATTATACGAATGCAAAAAGTTGAAAGATGGGCCAATACAAAATTTACGACACGCCACCGATTAACTTTGAACTTTCAGCATTCTATACCTGCGGGGTATTC